>NC_064626.1:104090317-104393347 GCF_023864275.1 Schistocerca cancellata
CATACAAGACAAGTGTTTGGCACAGCTATTAGATCAGTTACTATTGCTAAAACGGCAGGTTATCAAGATTTAAGTAAGAGTGAATGTGGTGTTATAGTCAGTGCATGAGTGATGGGACACAGCATCTCCAAGGTAGCTGAAGTAGGGATTTTCCCATATGACCATTTCATGAGTGCTCCATGAATATCAGGAACCAGGTAAAACATCAAATCTCTGACATCACTGCAGACAGGAAAAGATCCTGCAAGAATGGGAACACCAGCAACTGAAGAGAGTTGTTCAACATGACAGAAATGCAACCCTTCTGCAGATTTCATTGCTTGGCCATCAACAAGTGTCAGCCTGTGAACCGTCAATGATACATCATCAACATGGGCTTTGGGAGCTGAAGGCCCACTCGTGTACCGTTGATGACTGCATGGCACAAAGCTTTATGCCTTACCTGGGCTTGTCAACACTGACATTGGACTGTTGATGACTGGAAACATGTTGCCTGGTTGGATGAGTCTCATTTCAAATTGTATTGAGCAGATGGACATGTACTGGTATGAAGACACCCTCATGAATCCATGGGCCCTGCATGTCAACAGAGGATTGTTCAAGCTTTTGGGTGTTATGTAATGGTGTGGGGTGTGTGCAGTTGGAGTGATATGGGACCCCTGATATGTCTAGATATGACTCTTGACAGGTGACACGTACGTAAGCATCCTGTCTGATCACCTGCATCCATTCATGTCCATTGTGCATTCCGATGGACTTGGGCAATTTGCGACATCCCACACATCCAGAATTGCTACAGAATGGCTCCAGGAACACTCTTCTCAGTTTAAACACCTTCCATCAAACTCCCCAGGCATGAACATTATCGAGCACATCTAGGATGCCTTGCAACATGCTGTTCAGAAGAGATTTCCACCCCTTTGTACTCTTACAGGTTTACAGACAGCCCTGCAGGATTCATGGTGTCAATCCCCTCGAGCACTACTTCAGACATTAGCTGAGTCCATGCCACATTGTGTTGCAGCACTTCTGTGTGCTTGCGGGGGCCCTACACGATATTAGGCAGGTGTACCAGTTTCTTTGGCCCTTCAGTGTAAATTTCAATACATTTAAGGTAGATTTATTAATTGTGCGTAGTTAAAAAGGCACATGACACATCGTAATTTGATGTATGACATTTGCTTCTAACTCTACCTGGTGGCTTAACATGTTTACTTTGCAACAGGCTGTGCAACATGAGCCGGTTTGGCTGCATGATGTTAAGTAAGTACGTTCAACCTTTAAGATATGCAATTCAGTTAATGTATTACCAAGACTTGTGCTGCATCTTATTACTGTATAAAATCTTTTTCCATCCATTTTTATGTCATTTCTTGTACCATAGATATGAAGATGCTTTATAACAAAATGTGTCAGAAATAAAAAAGAATTTTATCAAATTAGACAAGAGTAAACTGCTTGACACCTATTTTAGTTGCAAGAGATTTCTCCTATTCAGTTTGTATTTCTGGACATCCTTACTTTAAGAGTCAGAGAATATGGCTGGAGAATAAAAGCATTAAAATCATGGGGGAAGAAGTTAATGCATACAGCAGTGTTGTAGCACTGAAAATACTACATGCCTGCCATGAAGAAATCCTTTATTGCTGGACAGTCTGTGTAAAATGGCACAATTTCTCCAAGGGAGACATTTTGAAGCTAATACAGTTTTCAGTGAAGAAGTCGAGAAGATACTTATAGCACAGAAGATCTACAGAGGAGTACATGAATGATGAGGCATTCTGCCCTTAACATACAGTCCAAACAAAGTTTCTCTAGATCCAATACCAAATAGGTGTCAGAACTTGTTCTGCATTCAATATGGTCATTGGGCTCAGAAATGTCAAACAGTATAAGAATTATTGGATTGTCCCAAAATACTGAGACTGTGTACCTGATGCTTCCTTTGTTTCAACTATGGCAATGCTTTTAAAGTCTGTATGAGGAAAGGCAGAACCTCATGTTCACTCTGCACATCCAAAAAGCACAAATCCGCTTGTATCCACAAATTTCCTGTGCCTTCCGGAGGACAAATGACTTCTGTTTCAGTTGGCAGTGTAAACACAGACTGCCTCAGTTTTGTTATTTGTAGACACCCCAAGTATACATACATGTCAACAAACCTGCAGGTTTTTAAGGCCAAGTGCAACAAAGCCAAGAAAATCTATAAGAAAGAGTTTTCAAATCTAAGAAAACAGATATACAGCAGTGAAATAGCTCAATCAGACAATTTAGCCAAGACCTCATGGAGAATTGTAAATCAATTTCGCAAAGCCACACCAAAGCCAGAAACAGAAATTGTAAATATAAGACATGAAGGAAACACAATTAAAGATCCTAATAAAGTCTGCAATGTTTTCAATAAATACTTTATATCTGCATCTGTTAGTCCAGTTAATAACACAACTGTGAGTAGTGAGGCAAAGCTCTACCCCTTTGAAGAGCCACCTTTCGAATTCAAACAAGTAAGTGAAAAAGAAATAGGCAGGATAATAAATAACCTAAAGAATAAGTTCTCATCTGGATGGGATGGTTTGAGTAGTATCGTGATTAAAAAATGTAATAAGGAATTAGTTAAAATAATCACCCACCTGGTAAACTGCAGTATCAGAGAACATACATTTCCAAATGTATTGAAATGGAGTACAGTTAAACCAGTGCATAAAATAGGATCCAAGGAAGAGGTTTCAAATTTCAGGCCCATATCATTAATACCTGTTTTCAGAAAAGTATTTGAAGTTGTGCTGCTGACACAACTTAGTGACTATTTCTTGAAAAATAAGTTCCTAACAGAGACACAACATGGATTCCGAAAAGATCATAGTACTATCACAGCAATTATGGAATTTCTTCACAAAACGTATGGTGCCCTTGATCAAGGAATGCAAACAGCTGGTATATTTCTAGACCTTACTAAAGCCTTTGACTTGGTAAACCATGAGTTACTTTTAAGTAAACTTGAGTCATACAATGTAAATGCTGCATCCATGCAATTGCTGGCTACATATTTATTTAATCACAAGCAGTGTACAAAGCTGACTTACGAAATCAATAATCAGATCCTTAATTTCCAGTCCAAATATGAGACAGTCACACAAGGTGTACCCCAGGGCTCAATTTTGGGCCCTTCCCTTTTCCTAGTGTACATAAATGATATAGAGCAACCTTTCAACTCCCAATTGGTAACCTATGCAGACGATACCTCACTGTTATTTCTTGGTAAACAAAATGATGAGTTAACGTTGGTAGCAACTGAGGTACTATGTCAAATAACTACTTGTTTCCAAGATCAAGGTATGAAAGTTAATATCAGTAAATCTCAGTTATTGCATTTAAACTTGCAAACTCACGCCAAACCTCTATCAGTAACATAGGTGGAATTGAAGTAGTGGACACAGAAGTGCAAAGTGTGCACTACAGAATATGTTGGAGTGAGTGTGGAAGAATGGTGCAGGACCTAAGTCGCTGACCTGATTTGTCAGCAGTTCATGAGGCAAACACAACTCAGCTCTGATGATGATGTGCTGCACAGACAAACATGGTGCAATACTTGCCTATTTGTACTGACAAGCTTCCAAAAGAGTATTGAAGCAGGCTGTTATTTCCATATTAGCAAGACATAGTGGAAATGAGCCACAGAGTTCCATATTGTAGAAAATTTCTTGTGGCCCAAAATGAAACAAAATGTAGAGCATTACAAAAAGAACTAGTTTCATTGTGCTCAAAGAGCTGAGATGAGTCATCAGCAAATCCCATTATAAGGTTACATGAGGGGGAGAGACCATTCTAAATCATTGGAATGGATATCTCTGCCTGTTCACACAAACACCAGCAGAGAATCAACATGTGCTAAATATAACTGATCATTTCTCACATTACTTGGCCATGGTCGCTAAAACATATCATGAGGCATAAAAAGTGGTACAAGCTATGGTTAATAAATAGGTACTGAAATTTAGAACAATGGTGACTGAAGTAACTGACCAAGGCACTAAATTTATGGTTGACAATGAGTTATTGAAACATATATGCTGACTATTACACATAAAGAAGTTATGAACTATTGCATTACACCCACAAGTGTATGGAAGAACTGAAAGAATTCACAGGTCAGTGAAAAAATTTTAAGTGATTACATAAATAGTAGCCATGATAATTAGGTACCCTTCAACAATTCATCCAGTCACATATGACTTGAAAATCCATGAAAACACTGGCTTATCCCCCTGTGATGTTGCTTTTGTTCAAAAAATGCCCTCACCTTTCAAATTAGGATAACCAACCCTAAGAGGAGATATATCCTTCACTCATGATTTTACTAAATGGTTAAAATATATCTCATGACAAGTTAAAAAGATGAATAAAAAGGCTCTAGAAAGACAGGAAGGCACCCCCCAACAAAAAGGCAAAATTGCTGAAGTACCGTGTTGGGCAGTGGGAAGTGCCTAATCTTTACTTGCTGAAAGGCAAAACTAAACAAATTTTCATATTACCAAGGACAGGCAGTTGAGATGATGTCTCCAGTTAACGTCAAGCTGCTACTCCCAATCTGAAGCACAGTTGTGT
Source organism: Schistocerca cancellata (assembly GCF_023864275.1). NCBI lineage: Eukaryota > Metazoa > Arthropoda > Insecta > Orthoptera > Acrididae > Schistocerca > Schistocerca cancellata. The sequence continues at coordinate 104,094,923 of NC_064626.1, forward strand.
GTATGGAAAGAATTTGTCCATTTCAGGATGAATTGGAAGCACTGCCTAAATTACTGACAGCTCCTACTGAAGGGAGAAGGGAGTGGATGGGGAAATAAGAGAAAGAAAGGTAAAACCAAGCAAGTGAAGCAGGATGTACCTACAATTGTTCCCTAACATCCATATGCCTTAAGACCACATGGTTACCTTGCAAGCTAATCTTTTGTGTTTTATAATATTTTTAAGTATGTATTATGATTACATCAATGTCTGAGTTGCTTTTATGAGAGAGGATCAAGTGAAACATTCTTGTTTGGGTATGAGGGATGTTCAGTAAGTATTGCAACACTTTTTTTTCTGGGAGCATATGGGTTTTATTCAGGATTCCAATACACCATATTATTCCATACTCATTTGGTTACAAAACCCTATTTTTCAACATAATCTCCATTCAGAGTGATGGCCTTATGTCACTTTACTGGAAGGACCTGTATGTCTACATGGTACACTCTACTTCTTGATGTTGGAGCCAATATCTTACTGTATCAATAAGCTGCCAGTCAACCTTGTACTGCTTCTTGTGAAGTTCATCCTTCATTTAGCCAAACAGATGGAAGTCAGAAGGTATGTAGAATGGATGTGGAAGAACTGTGCAAAGAAAGTTTTGTGAGCTCGTCTTGGATGTGAAAACGTGTGTGAGGCCTTGCATTGTCATGGAGAAGGAGGAGTTTGCTTGCAATTTTGTGGTGACGGACACATTGAAGTCGTTTCTTCAATTTCCTGAGGGTAGCACAACACACTTCCAAGTTGATCACTGCATTATAGGGAAGGACATCAAACAGAATATCCCACTCAGAGTCCCAGATGATTGTCCCAGTGACTTTACCAGTTGAGGGTGCAACTTTGAACTTTTTCATAGGAGGAGAGGTGGTGTGATGCTACTTCATCCATTTGAAAGTTATGAACACATATTTCATCATCTGTGGTGATGTACAACAAAAAATTGTTGTGATCAGCCTCATAATACACAAGCAACTCTGCACAGATGGTCTTTCATCGATCTTTAGGCGGTGAGGAATGCAGTGGGCACACTCCTTTGAGTACCCCAACTAGTGGACAATATGTCAGCACTACCAGCACAGGTGTCCAGTTGAGCAGCAAGGTGTTTGATTGTGATCTGTTAGTCACCTTGAATGAGACTGTCCACAAGTTCCAGCACTGCAGGTGTCACATCATAGTGCAGCTGACTGACATGCAGGAGATCGGACAGGTTTACGCGACCTTATTACGATGATGACAGTTGCCTTGCCCAGTGACTCAGCATGCTTTTTTTCAGTGTTAGGTCTCTCTAGATATTCTACAAGCACCAATGAATACCTGAGATGCTCTAGCTTTCCACCAAGAGGAACTTAATGACAGCTCTCTGCTTGGAATGTGCCTCGTTATAGGCACCATTTTGAGGACTACATATAACTCTGCCACGCATCAGAATTTCATGAAACTATAGAGGCTGAAGCAGAAATATTCCACAATGTCTCACTGCATTTTTTCAATTGAAATTGTCTGAGAAAAAAAATGTATGGCATTACTGACCTCGTGCCAGGTTAAAATAATTTCCAGGTAAAATTTTATTTGCAGCGTTAATACAACCTCAGCATCTCTAACTTAGTTTAGAAGGAAAACAGTGATGTTAGATGGTGCAGTATGTTTATTGTATTGTAAATTATGTGGTTCATGTAAAAGTAATCGTGCAGACTAGTATCAACAACTAGTTTACAGTAAATGTGTGTGTGTGATGTGTGTGGTGTGTGTGTGTGTGTGTGATGTGTGTGTGTGTTGTGTGTGTGTGTGTGTGTGTGTGTGTGTGTGTGTGTGTGTGTGTGTGATTTAAGATGATGAGGGATTTGAGGAAGTTCTACTCTCCACTGCAGAATCACTGCAGTGTGAGCCAGGCTAGTCGCTATCTGCCCGACAAAAAGAATACACTCACGCTCAGTCTCTGAGTCATGTGACTGCACATTGTTTCTCTCCAGTTGCACCAGGGAAGTTATTACAAGGGAGACCAAATTATTCTAAAAATAGGCTCACAATGGCTATTCTCAAAAGTTATTGTTAGCATCTGCTATGAACAAGGTCATTCTGGTGGTGCTCAATGAATAAAACTGGAGGGGCAGGGATTGATGATAAATGGTACATTATGTGACATCTCACACCTACTTCCTGGTTACCTGCCACCATTACTGGAACCACCACCCTAAAGACCAATGAACCTATTGACCCTTTGAGATCTTGCCCAAGGAAATGCTAACCTGCTTAAATGGAATGCTGAACCTGAACCTTTTTTTGCTTCTTTGGACCAATGATAGTAGCACAAAATGGTTGCATGATGATGGAATACTTCCTCAGTCATGTGAAGAAATATCAGACTCATTGCCATAGGCACTAGCACATCTGCCTGCATGATTCTGATAATAATAATTATTGCACACTGCCATCTTAGATACAGATTCATCTAACTCCGATCCTTACCTTCCTCCAATCTGTGTGTGCATAGTAGTTGTGCCAGTACCCTTGAAGTGACTCTCCCACAGTTAGTGAAGTTATATTGTGGAGAAGAGGAAAAATAATGGTGGACCTATAAAATCCTTATTTAAGCATCACAAGAATGAGCTAGTGTACATAAAGCAATATAAAATGGTTTGAAGGATAAGCAAAGATGGAAAGTTATGAAAAGAATTTTGCTTCAGTTTCATGCAGTAATGCATGTTGCAGCCAGATTCTTGAGCAGTAATCTAGAGTACTGGATTAATCTCAGAAGGGATGTAATGTTGTGGCCTAAAGCCCTAGTAGGGTGGAAATCAGTGCTGAAGTGTAACCAGGTTACTCCACAGTCAACCTGCCAGATATCACCCTGAAGACACTGCAGTTCAGCAGATGGCGACATCTCCATGCCACCACACCTGCAGCCAATGACATGGGCGTCAAACAGCCTTTGGAAAGCTATAGCAGCTTGACTGACTGCCACATTAACAACAACCAGACCACAGTCATGAACCTCTGCTCCATAAGTTTCCCTGTGACACAGGAATGTGGTACTGCTAACTCAGCAATGGGCCATGATAATTAAACACACAGGTCCATCCCATCAACATCAGCACAGCTGGGCCTTTCTATGATGTACAGCCCGTGCCATTCATCACCATACTAATGATGCCATCTCCAGGCCAGCCATCTGACTGCCTCAGCCCTGGGTTATCAGAGCCTGCTGCTGCCTCCATGATCTATGCCAAGCTGTGAATTCTGCACAATCCAACAATGGCTGCCATCTGCCACTATTCACAAGATACCAGTTCTGAGTTCATCGCCTGGATAGTCCTGCTAAGCTTGGCTGCCTAGCCATGGCTGCCACCTGGATCATCACTACCTACCATTTAAGTACAGGAAAGTGTCATCACTGAATGATTGTACAAGGATACATGATGATTTAAGACAGAATTTCTATTTTTTCTGATGAATAACAGCTTGCTCTAACTGTAGAAAAATGTAAGTTAGTGCAGGTGAGTAGGAAAAAAAAATCTTATAATGCTCACACACAATATTAGTGGTGTGCTGCTTGAGGGAGTGTAGTTCATCTATAAATGAGATTATGTATCAAACACTAGTGTGAACCATTCTTGAGCACTGCTTGAGTGTTTGGGATTCCCATGAGGTCAGATTAAAGGAAGATCAAAGCAGTTCAGTCAGAGACGTTCAGAGATGTTCAGTCAACATCCAGGTATTATGGAGATGCTTAGTGAACTCAAATGTGAATCCTAGGAGGTAAAATGATGTTCTTCTTGTGAGACAGTATTGACAAAATTTAGAAAACTGGCATTTGTGGTTGGCTGCAGAAAAATTCTGCTGCTGCCACTGCAGATTTTGTGTAAGAATTGCAAAGACAAGAAAGAGAAATTGGGCTTGTAAGGTGCTATATAAACAGTTGCTTTTTCCTCACTCCATTGTTGAGTGGATCAGGAAAGAGAATGACAAGTAGGGCTACAACTTACTCTCTGCCATGCACTGTATGATGGCTTGCAGAGTATGAATGTAGCTCTACCTGTAGATAATGACTGCCACTGCTTATGCTTAAATTTGTCATTCAGAATAAATCACAATGACAGACTACTGGTTTTCTAGCAATATTTTAATTTGATAAAATATATCTCTGAAAGATCTGCAACTCACATGCTGTAAATCATACAAGATAATAAACTTTTCCTTTATTTGTAACAATTAAATTAAAAATTTTGTGCAAGATGAGAGCTCATAGTTCTGCATCTATACATACATACAATTCTATTTTTACTATATGTTCTACTTATTTTTAGGAAGAAAATATACTCACCAAGCAGCAGCATAATGCACACATAAAAGAAGGGTATAATTAGGCAAGATTTTGGAGCCAGTGTCTCTTTGTTCAGGCGGAAGTATTGAAGGAGAAGGAAGAGGAGTGAAGAAAAAGGACTTCAGAGATATAGGAAAAGGGGTAGATTTTGGGAAAGTCTCCCAGAACCATGCATCACGGGAGACTTACCAGATGGAATGAACAGGAAAGATGGATTTTGGAGAACTGTATCAGATAAGATTTGAAAACCTGGGAGCTTAAAGGATGAAGACAGGATAATATGCATGACAGAGATTACTGCTAAACATCATTCATGAGTTAATAAGAGGGGAAAGCTAAGTGCATTGTACATAACAAAGGTGGGAGAGGCGTGGTGAAAAATAGATGGGTAAGATGTAGAAAACTAAAACGGAGTGAATAAAAGAGTAGTTACTGTGAATAAAAGTTGAGACAGAAGAAATTAATGTAAATAAAGGTCAGGTGGGTAGGGAGAACCAAGGACATGTTGTAGATCTAGTTCCCACATCTGGCATTCTGAGAAACTGATGTCTGGGGGGAGATTCCTGAACGCGCATGTGGTGAAACAGAAACCGAGGACATGATTGTTGTGTCACAACAAGATACTGCACATTGCCAGTATAGACCATCTGCCTATGCCCATTCATCCTAATCAATAATTTGGTGGTAGTCATGCCAATGTAAATGGCTGAACATTGTTTACATGACAGCTGGTATATGATGTGTTATTTCACAGGTGGCTCTCCCTTTGACAGTATGTGTTTTGCCAGTTACAGGGCTGGTACAGGTGGTGGTAGGAGGCTGCATAGCATAAGTGTCTTGCAGTGTGGATGGCCACAAGTAGGAGCCATAGGGTAGGGAGATGGGTGGAGAAGGAACATAGGGTCTGACAAAAATATTTCCGAGGCTGAGAGGGTGACAAAAAGCTATTCTAGGTGTAGTGGTCAAAATCTCAGATAGAGTGGATCTCACTTCAGGGCATGATTTTAGGATGTCATGGCCTTGTCAAAGTAGCTGATTAGTACGTTCCAAACCAGGCTAATACTGAGTGACCAGTGATGTGCTCCGAAGTCATTTTTTGGAGGCATTGGCTGTACCAGGATTGGATGTGATGGCCCACAAAATCTGCTTTTGAACTAGGCTGGTGAGGTAATTATGTCCAGTGAAGGCTGAGGTTTGAATGGTGGTGTATTGCTGTGAAGAGTCTGCATCCAAACAAATATGTTTGCCTCGAATGTGAGGGAACATTTGGAATGGAAAGGATGGCAACTGTCAAAATGTAAGTACTGTTGCTCATTAGTAGGTTTAATGTAGACAGAAGTGTGTAGCTGGCCATTGGTGAGGATGAGATCAATATCAAGGAAAGTGGTATGGGATTTGGAATAGGACCAAGTGAAACTTAATTGGGAGAAAGTATTCAGACATTCCTGGAATTTTAAGAGGTCAGCCTCACCACGAGTCCATACGGTAAAGTTGTCATCAATGAATCTAAAACACACCAGGGGCAAAATACTTATGGATCCCAGGATAGTCCCCTCCAAATGACCCATGAGAAGGTTGTCGTAGGAAGGAGCCAAACTGATTCCCATGGTCATACCCCTGATCTGATTGTATGTCTGCTCCTCACAGGTGAAGTAGTTGTCAGTAAGTATAAGTTGATTAAGAGAGTAGGAAGGATGTCATAGGATTGGAATGAGGTGGGCACTGACTGTGGAAATGTTCAGCAGCTGACAGACAGACAATGTACATGGGGAATGTTGGTGCAGAGGGAGGTGGCATCAGTGGTGACAAGCAAGGTGTGTGGTGGAAGTGGGGTGAGCATGGATTTCAGATAATCTAGGAAATGGTTGGTATCTTTGATATAGGAGGGAAGTATTTTTACTATGGGTTGCATGAGCTGATCAGCTAAGTAGATCTACATTTGATGGGTACTTTGAAGCCAGCAACTATAGGAAGGCCAGGATGACTGGGTTTGTGTATCTTAGGGAGAAGAACAATGGTGTTTCCCACCCTGTCCCTTTGCAGCTCCCTAAACAGCTACAGCAGCAACCACCAATCCTCTCCTACAGACCGGCCTTGGCCAAACTCCTTAACATCCCATAGCCTTCACCACTTCCTCCCAGGTGAAAAAGACCCATAATCACAATAACCAGTCACAATAGTACAGAATTCTCAACCTCCCTTGTAAAGCTCTCTCCCCTCCTGAATGATCTCTTTTCACTTTCAGCCCTAAACCTGCATTGGATCATGCTGCTTTGGTGAAGGATCTACATATCTTCACACATTTGACAACTACAAATATCATTTTGCAATCCAATACCAAAACTTTTCCAACAGCAGACCTGACACTGAACTCTGCTTTGAACAGTCCCAACCATGACCCTAACATGATCCACCACCACTACCTCAGAATCATCCCTTACAAGCCTTCCAAGAATTCCTCACTTCCAACATTGCTTCACAACCATAAGTCCCTACAATATGACCCTTACCTGTCCTCTGCAGAACATCAGGGTCTATGTTCCCCAAAAGCTGATAACTTCATCGTTACCCTCCCAGCAAACAAATGATCTACCATTATAGCGTTCGACTAAAAGAAGTATGTTAGTAAAGGTCTATGCCAGCTGTCTGACACCCCTACCTACAGCATCTGCCAATAGGATCCCATTCCTGTGATTCAAACTGACCTGCAGTCCCTCCTTAAAACCCCTGGCCCCTCACCAGGACTAACACCTCAATCCTAGAACTTCTTACCTCACCCAAACCACCCCCACCTTTTATCTATCCTATAGTTGCTGGCTTCAAAGCACCCAATGAATGTATATCTGCCTTAGTTGATCAGCACCTGCAACCCATAGTAAAAATACTTCCCTCCTGTATCAAAGATATCAACCATTTCCTAGATCATCTGAAATCTGAAATCCGTGCCCGTCCCATTTCCGCCACACACCTTGCTTGTCACCACTGATGCCACTTCCCTCTACACCAACATTCTCCATGCACTTGGTCTGTCTGCTGCTCAACATTTCCAAAGTCCTTGCCCACCTCATTCCAATCCTATGACATCCTTCGTACTTACCTTAATCAACTTTATACTTACCAGCAACTACTTCACCTGTGAACGGCGGACATACAAACAGATCAGGGCTATGTCCATGGGAATCAGGATGTCTATTTCCTATGCCAACCTACTCGTGGGTCGCTTGGAGGGGCCAATCCATAAGTCCTCTATGCCTGGTTCAGTCCCATCTCCCAATTAAATTTCACTTGGTTCTATTCCAAATCTCATGCCCTTTTCCTTGACATTAATTCATCCTCACCAAGGCCAGCTACACACTTCTGTCCACATTAAACCTCCTAACAAACAACAGTACTTACATTTTGACAGTTGCCATCCTTTCCATGCCAAATGTTCCCTCCTGCTCAGCCCTGGCATTGAAGGCAAACATATTTGTTGGATGCAGACTCTTTACAGCAACTCACCACTATTCTCACCATAACCTTCACTGGACATAATTACCACACCAGTCTAGTTCAAAAGCAGATTTTGTGGGCCATCACATCCAATCCTGGTACACCCAGTGCCTCCAAAAAACAACTTTGGAACACACCACTGGTCACTCAGTATTAGCCTGGTTTGGAATGTATTAATCAGCTACTTTGACAAGTCCATGGTTTCCTAATATCATCCCCTTAAATGAGATCCATTCTGGCTGAGGTTTTGACCACTACATCTAGAATAGCTTTTCGTTATCCTCTCAGTCTCCCCAATATTGTTGTCAGATCTTATGCTCTTTCTGCACCCATCTATGTACCCTATGGCTCCTACCCCTGTGACTGTCCCTCCTGCAAGACTTGGCCTGTGCACCCTCATACAACCACCTATATTGGCCTGTAACTGGTAAAACATAGTATCAGAGGGAGAGTCACCTGTGAAATGACACGCCATATATCAGCTGTTATGTAAACACTGTTTGGTCTTTTTCAAGGACGTGACTACCACCAAATTCTCAATTAGGGTGAATGGGCATAGGCAGAGGGTGTGTACTGGTAACAAGCAATATCCTGTTGCAGAGTCTGCTGTACAACACGACACACATGTCCTTGCTTTCTGTTTCACCACACACATGTTCTAGAGTTTTCTTCCAGACATCAGTTTCTCACAACTCTGCATGTGGGAACTAGCGCTGCAACATATACTTGGTTCTCACGACCCATCTGACAAATTTATGGTAATTTCTTCTGTCTCATCATTTCTTTACAGTAATTACTGTTTTTTCACTCCATTTTAGTTTTCTACATCTTTCATTGTCTTGCCAGTCTATTTTTCACCACCCCTCACCCACCTTTGTTATATATAATGCACTTAGCTTTTCACTCTTATTAACTCATTAACTATGTTTAAGCAGTAATCTCTGTCTTGCACATTACCCTGTCTTCCACCTTTAAGCTCTCCAGTTTTCAAATATTGTCCAATGCAGTCTTCAAAAATCTGTCTTTCCTTCTCATCCTATCTGGTATGTCTCCCCTGATATTCAGTTCTGGGAGACTTTCCTAAAATCTACCCCTTTTCCTATATCTCTGAAGTCCTTTTCCTTCACCCCTCTTCTTTCATCTTCAACCCTTCTGTGTGAAGAAGGAGCCACTGACTCTGAAAGCTTACCTAATTATAACCTTCTTTTATGTGTGTGTTCTGCCTCCACTTGGTGAGTAGATTTTTTTTATCTATCCAACTAAATTATTTTGCCAAAAGCTGATTGTTCTTGTTGTTATCTACTTCTTTTTCAGGCACTTATGTATGATATTCATGGACATTTGGTGCATCAATTCATGGACCCAAAAATCCAGGGAGCTCTTTATGTATGTGAATTCCATCCAACACAGCTGGCTTTTGTTGGTGGCAGCACTTTTGGCAGAATATATGCTTTTGTATGAATATACTTTACTAATTTAGAACATCAGTTCTTAGATCGTGAACAATTTTTGTTACTGATTTTTTGGTAAAATATATCTTTTTAACTAATAATTTTCAAGACCTTATCTTCACATTCTGTATTAATAATTTTATATGCTAAAACAAAAACTGAAATATTTTATTACATATTTCTTATGTATCCTTTCTTGCCAGCAAGGGGTAAATTCAGTTATTTACAGTAAGTAAATGTACAAGTTGCGTTCAAAAAGTATCAAACCTTTGGTTGGCAGAAATACATATACTGATTTGGAGGTACAGTAAGTTAATAGCCTTCAGAGTAGTCTCCCTGGCACTGCACACCCTACTCCCAGCACAGCCACCATTGTTGGAAACATTCTGTAGCAAGTCATTTGGAATGGTGACCAGCCACCTCACAGTATCCTGAAGACAATAAAGGAATTCCTGACAGTACTCCTTCATGATGGATTGGCTTTGTGGTGCACACTCATGAAGCACCACCCAATAAAAATCAAAGAAAATGGAGTGTGGCTTCAGCTGCCAGAGGCTGCAGTCTTGTGTGTAAGTTACCATTTGGGTGAGTACATGTGTATGTGTTTGTATGTGTGTCTGTTGTCTATTTTTGACAAAGGTCTTGTTGCATTCCGCGTGATGTGTTCACTTGACTCAGATCATGTTCCTTTCAGAAGCATTCCCATCTAGAGAAATAACAAAATGTCACACAGAGCCATGTTTGGAGAATAGGAAGTCTGGATAAGTACAAGAATGTTGTTTATTGTGGAAAAATTCTGAATCAGATATGCCAAAAGGGTGGGTTCATTATCATGATGGAGCTGCCAAGTTTTTGCTGCCCACATATCAATTTGTTTGCACCTCACAGTATCCTGAAGACAATAAAGGAATTCCTGACAGTACTCCTTCATGATGGATTGGCTTTGTGGTGCACACTCATGAAGCACCACCCAATAAAAATCAAAGAAAATGGAGTGTGGCTTCAGCTGCCAGAGGCTGCAGTCGTGTGTGTAAGTTGCATTTGGGTGAGTACATGTGTATGTGTTTGTATGTGTGTCTGTTGTCTATTTTTGACAAAGGTCTTGTTGGCCATAAGCTTATATTGTGACAGTCTTTTTGTTGTTCCTATCTACGACTCAGCATCTCCACTATATGTGAGTAGCAACTTTCCTTTTCATAATATTGTTACATTCCATCCTGGATTTTCCATTGTTTGAAAGAAAATGGTAAATATGATCTTGACATTGCTGCAGACCTGCTGTAGTTTTTTGGCAATGTGGATGTCAAATGTTTCCAGATAACATTGCTTCTGCTCCACTGTCAGTAGTTTCAGTATGAATGTTGTGGACATTCTCTTCATACACATATTATCCGTCAGAATTGAATGTACTGATCCACTGCTTACTCCTATCTTGCTGGCAAGTTTTAATACTGTGATACAACAGTCTTCAATTACTAAAGTTTGCACTTGCTCAGTGATATTGTTATTTGGCCTTGTTGAGACTCTTCCTGAACTTGGTTTGCTGTCCACCAACATGCAGTCATCTTTCAATCAGTTGTACCACTTCTTTATCTGTGAGTTGTACATGGCATTATCCCTGAAAGTCTGTTGAATCCTGCAAATGGTTTACACATGAGTATCATCAAGCTTTTATCAATATTTTATGATGTAATATCTTTGCTCAGGTTTTTTGTAATATCACAAATTACTCAAATCCAATAATCACTCACCAGATGTCCTGACTTTCCATCAGTGGTGAAAAAATGTTTCCCAGTATTTCTCCACTGAAGAACATCTCCCATGCTTAATTTTTTTTACTTTGGAAAGAATAATTATCAATACTTTCAGTACACACCTTGAAAATTGAATTTTTCACCTTATTATGTTAGAAGATAGGTGAAGATGTGGGCCTCCTAATAGAACAGATAGTGTACACGAGTTTCTACAATATTTCCTTCTTTCTCTGTAATTAGACACTAGTCGAATGCCCATGATTTTGCTATGGAATTTAAGGAAGCACATGTGTATAATGTCACTTGAGTGACAAGTGACATGTTTCTGTAGAGTCAATTACAGCTGCAGGTTGATACCATTACTAAATTATGATGGATCTGTAGGGACGCAATGTCTGTATATAACATGCACACATGGACTAACGATGTGATAAATTCCACTTTATTGCACACAGCTACAAAATACAATACATAAACAGTAACCAAAAAACCAAAGCAGGAAATAACAAAGAGCATGAGAAATTAAAGACAGACTGCACTTGTCAAGTATCGATTAGTTGATTACATCACTGCCACACCGCTCCCCACTGCTTAAAGTGTGGAGCACTGTGGATGATGAGGATGTTGATCTTGTGGCCAGCCTATATGTGTACATCTATGTGTGATGGACATGTAACTGAAGTAGGTGACACAGCTGGTTTCACAGAGTGGCGATTGGAAGCAGTGCAATTGGTAGGAGACAGTGGGAGAGTAGTGTGAGATGTTGTTCCCCTTGTGCCATCGCAGTGCCATAAGAAGTTGATGGTAAAGCATTTTGATTTGATGTTTTGTTAGTTTTATACATTTGTACCAAAATATAGCAAAATTTTGTACAACTTTGACACAAACTGCTACAAAAAGGAAACTAACACACAGTTTCAGACTGATTAAACACTCAGCATAGACACTCATGGCAAGCTCTGCCAGCACTGCAGTCAATGATTTTAACTCCTGGCAACAATGGAGGAGATAGGTATCAAAAGCTCAAGTGCTGTATTTGACATGATGTGGCTTGGAAACTGAGTAGATTTTATTTAAAAATTTTCGTTTGTTGTAGAACATTTTCAAGTATTTGGGATTCTGAGAAATCATAATTTTAAATAATAAGTTTAATCATTTCCAAGCATTATCAGAACAAATGGAAATTCTCAAGTAAAATCTTCTTAGTTCACAAGCCATGTCACATCGAATAAAGCACTTGAGCTTTTGAAAGCTACCTCCACCATTTTTGTCGGGAGTTAAAATCACTGACTGCTAGTGCTGGCATGGTGTTCTGCTTATATCGGTCTAATAGTAGCATCTAAAACCTTCCAAAGAGGGCCATCGTGCATGAGTAGAAGGCAAGTTGGGTATCTCATAACACCTCTGGACTGCTGCAGGACTGAATGTCACTCTAATGGTTTGGATGACTTAAAGTGTTGAAGTATGTGTGCAACCTTCCCACTTCTTTTACACGAGTTGACTTACTGTGAATGTGCAGCTGATCCTCTTCACTGCTTAGATGGCAACTGTAATCTCTAAAAACTTCTTCTCTGAAGAATGATGCTGGTTAAAGGAACATATATAAGACTCTCTCTCTCTCTCTCTCTCTCTCTCTCTGTCTCTCTCTCTCTCTCTCTCTCTCTCTCTCTCTCTCTCTCTCTACTCTCCGTTTAGTTCACTCTCAATATACACTCCTGGAAATTGAAATAAGAACACCGTGAATTCATTGTCCCAGGAAGGGGAAACTTTATTGACACATTCCTGGGGTCAGATACATCACATGATCACACTGACAGAACCACAGGCACATAGACACAGGCAACAGAGCATGCACAATGTCGGCACTAGTACAGTGTATATCCACCTTTCGCAGCAATGCAGGCTGCTATTCTCCCATGGAGACGATCGTAGAGATGCTGGATGTAGTCCTGTGGAACGGCTTGCCATGCCATTTCCACCTGGCGCCTCAGTTGGACCAGCGTTCGTGCTGGACGTGCAGACCGCGTGAGACGACGCTTCATCCAGTCCCAAACATGCTCAATGGGGGACAGATCCGGAGATCTTGCTGGCCAGGGTAGTTGACTTACACCTTCTAGAGCACGTTGGGTGGCACGGGATACATGCGGACGTGCATTGTCCTGTTGGAACAGCAAGTTCCCTTGCCGGTCTAGGAATGGTAGAACGATGGGTTCGATGACGGTTTGGATGTACTGTGCACTATTCAGTGTCCCCTCGGCGATCACCAGTGGTGTACGGCCAGTGTAGGAGATCGCTCCCCACACCATGATGCCGGGTGTTGGCCCTGTGTGCCTCGGTTGTATGCAGTCCTGATTGTGGCGCTCACCTGCACGGCGCGAAACACGCATACGACCATCATTGGCACCAAGGCAGAAGCGACTCTCATCGCTGAAGATGACACGTCTCCATTCGTCCCTCCATTCACGCCTGTCGCGACACCACTGGAGGCAGGCTGCACGATGTTGGGGCGTGAGCGGAAGATGGCCTAACGGTGTGCGGGACCGTAGCCCAGCTTCATGGAGACGGTTGCGAATGGTCCTCGCCGATACCCCAGGAGCAACAGTGTCCCTAATTTGCTGGGAAGTGGCGGTGCGGTCCCCTACGGCACTGCGTAGGATCCTACGGTCTTGGCGTGCATCCGTGCGTCGCTGCGGTCCGGTCCCAGGTCGACGGGCACGTGCACCTTCCGCCGACCACTGGCGACAACATCAATGTACTGTGGAGACCTCACGCCCCACATGTTGAGCAATTCGGCGGTACGTCCACCCGGCCTCCCGCATGCCCACTATACGCCCTCGCTCAAAGTCCGTCAACTGCACATACGGTTCACGTCCACGCTATCGCGGCATGCTACCAGTGTTAAAGACTGCGATGGAGCTCCGTATGCCACGGCAAACTGGCTGACACTGACGGCGGCGGTGCACAAATGCTGCGCAGCCATTCGACGGCCAACACCGCGGTTCCTGGTGTGTCTGCTGTGCCGTGCGTGTGATCATTGCTTGTACAGCCCTCTCGAAGTGTCCGGAGCAAGTATGGTGGGTCTGACACACCGGTGTCAATGTGTTCTTTTTTCCATTTCCAGGAGTGTATTTCAACTTCCATAAAGAACAACTTGTCATTTCTCACATAAATAATTGACTTCTTGTAAGTTGCCCATGTTGTCTTCCATTAGACATCATTAAGTTACATTTACAACGGAGTTGGTTCAACGATCATGTCTCTATTTCACAGACATCAGAAATATGTCTTGCCTCTAGCAAGTCCAAGCTAAGAATTACCTAAAAGTCTTTCTCAACTCAACTGTTCTTTTGCACTAACAATAGTCACCATTACAAAACAGCAAGAATAACACAGAAGTTCCTTGGTTCTTCCGTGTGCTTTCACTACGACTTTCATGGATGGACTGACAGGTACTTGTCTGTGCCATTCAACTGCCATTTCTACAGTCTTATCACAACAAACTTCAGGCCTGCATGCACAGACAGGTGTTGCACAGTAGATAGGGCTCCTTTTTCCCACTCACATCTAAAATATCATGTGTTTGAGATGGTGGAAGGCTGAGTGGTTCTAGAATTTATGCAGAAATTCTCGAATCACTACATATCCCCCTCTCAGATCAAACACAAGATATTTTATACATAATTATTATGTACATTAATATCATATATAATAACAATTCACATTTTAACAGCATACATTTCTTTTCTTTCAATAATCTTTTGCTTACTATTTAGATATTCTTTTCTCGTTTTACTTTGATAATAAAACGTGAGAATTTCACTCAAGGTTTTAGTCAGCTCTTTTAATATATAGGAGTCATGAGGACTATATTGTCCTTTTCTTTTTTTTCTGCTATCTTTCCAATTGTAAACACCAGGTGTTCGTAACACATGAGTAATCTACTTTCTGTTCTCATCTTTTGTACTACCTTTCCTAAGTATGTACTCATTCATTATCTGTTGTAGTTTGGAGGAACTCTGGGCAACATAAACGTGTTCTTTTTGACACTCTTAAACTTACATAAAATGCAATAATGCTCATTGTGCATAGAATTCATACTTTCCAGAATAATTCCTATAAAATGTGTGACTTCTGTCACAATACTGTCCCCTTCTGCTAGTATCAGTACCTATACCTTGCCTGTGGATTGACCATATGAGTGCACTTCCTCTTTCCATTCTGGTAGGTGCACCCCTTTATGAAACATTCCTATTTTTTAGGCCACAGGTCATCCTATCTCCATGTAGGTACACCTGTCCTATATACTTAGCAAATGCTGGGTACACCCCCCTTATCCTTGCTGAGTAGGCCTCATGGTTCATTACCCCAGTATACGTTCCTATATATACTATAATTAAGTATTTTCTGGTAAAGTCACAAAACTATTATACTTCTTAATACTTCACTTAATCCCTAGAATCCTCCTCTTGTATAGAAGTATAGTATAGAAGTTGAGACTTCTATACTCTTAGTAAATACTATGTCTACCTATAATTCAAGTCCTACTATCCTACAATTCATCAGAATATTTATTAAACTGACATTTCTTAATGATTATCACAATTAATTCCTCTCACGTATGTTCTCTTTCATTACTCCCGCCTCCTTCTTATGTATACTTATGTGAAATCATCATATATTGTGTGTGTGTGTGTGTGTGTGTGTGTGTGTGTGTGTGTGTAGTGTGTGTGTGATAGTTTTTATATATATAGGCAATGTGGAACCATCATAGTTTTCATATGTTTCCCTATGTACATATTCTTTCCCCTATAACACCTGGCAGTTCTCACATCATGACAGGTTTCTAGTCAGTAATCAGTACTCTCATTGTTTGTGTAGCCGTGCATCTTTGTGTGTATGCAGATGTGTGTTCGTGTAGCCTGATTCTTAGCCTTCTTATCTGAAGATAAGATTTAGGTAATTAGAAACCATGGAAACTAGGAAGGACTTCTGCGATAGAAGTATGTGAGTATGGAAAGAGGGAAAAAAGAGATAGGTCCACAAATGAGAAGTAAGAAAGGAAATAAATAGAAATGGTTTCTAAGATCAAAGATGAGAAAGAAGATAGCCCCAAAGACAGGAAACCCTTCCCACCCCCCTTTCCCAGGATCCCTACCTCACAGGTACTTCAGTGAGTTGCTGGAGGAGGTTTGGTGTTAAATCATCTCCTACAGAACAGATATTCCCACCTTCACCCTTGAGGTCCCCGAAGGAAATCTTAGAAACCCTATGGAAATGACAAATGATGAAGAATCAGGCACACTTGTTTGCAGGGGTTGTTTGAAAGGTGTGATGTGTGTTTTGTGTTAGTCATGATGTATGTGTTCTCATAAGCCATGATTTTTTCCACAATACCCACCCCTTTCAAAACTGATACAAACCCTCCCATCTACATCACAGCTCATAAAATGTATAAAATATTATGTACAAAGTAGAAAATCTACAAAGTATATTATCACAGCTGTTTAATTAGTCACCCAATATTATATCTTCTGCTAAATCAATATGTGCTTCAGTTCACTAAGAAAAATATTTGTCAAGAAGTATAAATTAGAACTTTGGCCCAATTATATTACATTCAGTATGAGAATAGTATTCTCATGAATTCAGAAATTATTTTGCAAGCTATGTGTCAGGACACGGTTCTCCATATTTATACAGAAATATGTGACAAATAAAGGGAGAACAAGGTAGCTTTCAAGAAAACCAGTGTTGGAGTCATCGTAATGATACCTTATATCAGTCGAACATACAAAATTGATGTTGATTTCATCAAGACATCTACACACAGGTTTGCAAAGAAACTGGTGAGAAGATTACATACAAAGACCATTTCAAGGAAAAACATGACCTAAATATACGTGGAGACTGCGCAAAGGGCCTGGTTGAGACTGAAGGGTGCGAATGCACGGTGCAAATCTCTACTTCATGTGTGCTCTTGCAGGGCACATAAAAGTAGTACCAGAAGCATGTATGCAGAAACTTCTTTAGTTCCACGAGAGATTATATAGGGAGCCACAGGTTGTTAGTATTCTAATGGAATGGAACAAGGAAATCACCCACAAGGAACAATTGTGGATGAGGTAATCATAAATCCTAGCTGGTATGATTTTTTTTCGTAGTATTTCTGAGTGTGGGATGATAGGATAGTTTAAGATTTTGAAGGAATTCGGTGCAGGAAAACTATTATAGAAGAAACACCGAAAACAACTCAGGATCCAACATTTGTCACTCTGCCCATTAACTCAGATCGTTAACATCCCTGGGGGATTTCAAGGAAAAACATGACCTAAATATACGTGGAGACTGCGCAAAGGGCCTGGTTGAGACTGAAGGGTGCGAATGCACGGTGCAAATCTCTACTTCATGTGTGCTCTTGCAGGGCACATAAAAGTAGTACCAGAAGCATGTATGCAGAAACTTCTTTAGTTCCACGAGAGATTATATAGGGAGCCAGAGGTTGTTAGTATTCTAGCGGAATGGAACAAGGAAATCACCCACAAGGAACAATTGTGGATGAGGTAATCACAAATCCTAGCTGGTATAATTTTTTTTCATAGTATTTCTGAGTGTGGGATGATAGGATAGTTTAAGATTTTGAAGGAATTCGGTGCAGGAAAACTATTATAGAAGAAACACCGAAAACAACTCGGGATCTAACATTTGTCACTCTGCCCATTAACTCAGATCGTTAACATCCCTGGGGGATAGATAACAGAATAGTTTGATAGGAATTCGGTGCAGAAAAACTACACTCCTGGAAATTTAAATAAGAACACCGTGAATTCATTGTCCTAGGAAGGGGAAACTTTATTGACACATTCCTGGGGTCAGATACATCACATGATTACACTGACAGAACCACAGGCACATAGACACAGGCAACAGAGCATGCACAATGTCGGCACTAGTACAGTGTATATCCACCTTTCGCAGCAATGCAGGCTGCTATTCTCCCATGGAGACGATCGTAGAGATGCTGGATTAGTCCTGTGGAACGGCTTCCCATGCCATTTCCACCTGGCGCCTCAGTTGGACCAGCATTCGTGCTGGACGTGCAGACCGCGTGAGACGACGCTTCATCCAGTCCCAAACATGCTCAATGGGGGACTGATGCAGAGATCTTGCTGGCCAGGGTAGTTGACTTACACCTTCTAGAGCACGTTGGGTGGCAAGGGATACATGTGGACGTGCATTGTCCTGTTGGAACAGCAAGTTCCCTTGCCGGTCTAGGAATGGTAGAACGATGGGTTCGATGACGGTTTGGATGTACTGTGCACTATTCAGTGTCCCCTCGACGATCACCAGTGGTGTACGGCCAGTGTAGGAGATCGCTCCCCACACCGTGATGCCGGGTGTTGGCCCTGTGTGCCTCGGTCGTATGCAGTCCTGATTGTGGCGCTCACCTGCACGGCGCCAAACACACATACGACCATCATTGGCACCAAAGCAGAAGCGACTCTCATCGCTGAAGACGACACGTCTCCATTCGTCCCTCCATTCACGCCTGTCGCAACACCACTGGAGGCGGGCTGCACGATGTTGGGGCGTGAGCGGAAGACGGCCTAACGGTGTGCGGGACCGTAGCCCAGCTTCATGGAGACGGTTGCGAATGGTCCTCGCCGATACCCCAGGAGCAACAGTGTCCCTAATTTGCTGGGAAGTGGCGGTGTGGTCCCCTACGGCACTGCGTAGGATCCTACGGTCTTGGCGTGCATCCGTGCGTCGCTGCGGTCCGGTCCCAGGTCGACGGGCACGTGCACCTTCCGCCGACCACTGGTGACAACATCGATGTACTGTGGAGACCTCACGCCCCACGTGTTGAGCAATTCGGCGGTACGTCCACCCGGCCTCCCGCATGCCCACTATACGCCCTCGCTCAAAGTCCGTCAACTGCACATACGGTTCACGTCCACGCTGTCGCGGCATGCTACCAGTGTTAAAGACTGCGATGGAGCTCCGTATGCCACGGCAAACTGGCTGACACTGACGGCGGCGGTGCACAAATGCTGCGCAGCTAGCGCCATTCGACGGCCAACACCGCGGTTCCTGGTGTGTCCGCTGTGCCGTGCGTGTGATCATTGCTTGTACAGCCCTCTCGCAGTGTCTGGAGCAAGTATGGTGGGTCTGACACACCGGTGTCAATGTGTTCTTTTTTCCATTTCCAGGAGTGTATTATGGAAGAAACCCCAAAAACAACTCAGTATCTGACAGTCATCACTCCACCCGTTAACCCAGAATGTTAACGTCCCTGGGGGATATGTACAACTTTACATCTTTGACATTGTGCTTCCCCTTCTCTGATCCATTTGTAGGGTCTACTAAAAATAATGTCTTAGGATGGATTACCATTTGCTCCCAGTATGGTCCTTCATATTTTTGGAAAAATTTATGTGTCTCTTTCTTCAGGGCAGGGCTTTGAAGATGTTGTTTTACTAGAACTTTACTTGCCTCTAGCAAGTCCAAGTTAAAAATTACTTAAAATTCTTTCTCAACTCAACTGTTCTTTTGTCACTAACAATAGTCACCATTACAAAACAGCACAGAATAACACAGAAGTTCCTTGGTTCTTCCCTGTGCTTTCACTACAACTTACATGGATCAACCGACAAGTACTTGTCGGTGCCTTTCCACCACCATGTCTACAATCTTCTCACAACAAACTTCAGGCCTGCACGCACAGACAGGTGATGCACAGTAGATAAGGTTCCTTTTTCCCACTCACATCTAAAATATCATGTGCTCAAGATGGTGGAAGGCCGAGTGGTTCTAGAATTTATGCAGAAATTCTCGAATCACTACATCACTAGGTGGTGTGAGGATCCATTTATATGATCTGAAACAGTTAGGAATTATATAGTTCCAGGAAGGATATATTCTATTATGACATTTTGTGACATTATGCATATTTCCCTTGGTTCCTTGACTTGTTAAGTCTCATATTTTGCTTGTTGAATTATTCTGAAAAGTGGCTCTAAAAATAGTGCAAATAATGCACACTACATGACTGTTGGGATTAAATGGCTTTTTCCATTTTTATTAGCACTATAAATGTCATGATGACCAATTCACTGTTCACAGTGCACATTTTATACAGGTAAAGAGACTCACAGCTTTTCATTAAACACATTCATAGCAATGATGACATCACAACAACAAATTACACATCCCACAAGGCATGGTATTCACAGCCCACAATAAAAGCAGAGTAATCCACTGAAGAATTAAAACACAGTGGTAATACAACATAGCAACATTAGCACACTTGTTTTGGTTTTATATAAACTCACCAAAATTGATTACAATGTACTGTGAGTAGCATTTGTGTACATTAACACTGAGTTGTTGTAAGTACGTTAACCAGACACAAACTTTTCTTGAATTTATTATATGTGTTTTTTGTTAATTTTCTTGGCCCAATTCAGGTTGAAAGGACATTATTATGTTACAGCTTTCAGATCACCTTTACTCATCATGATGGTACTGCTAGCATAGTTCTTCTGATGAGTGCAGACATAGTATAGACAAATGTGCAGGTTTTTAATCTTCTGCCCAAGGTCCATGACAGTTTTATGAAGGCCACCTTGCTCCCTTATGGGAATATAATACATTTTCAAAGGAAATGCAGGTCTGCTCAGCACCGCTTACAAGTCTACAGCAGTGTTTGATCAGTAGGAAGGGTGATTAAAGGCAAATGGTTATCGGATACTTATTACTTATACTGACCAAGAAGGAACCTGCTGTATTTGTAATCAGAGGGGCCACCTGTATGCCAATTGTTGACTTCATGTGGTGCTATTAAAGCCCACTTATGAAAGTGTCAGTAACTGATTTTAGCAGATCTTCTCCCACAGGATTCTGCAGCTGAGTGAATCCCGGTTATTGAGGTTCAAAGTGGATCTTTGAGAGATAATACTCATGTTTTTCCCCTGCTGTTGATACATAAGGACATTAATGCCGTCACTCTCATTGTGCCACCCCCGTTTATTCAAAACAAGCAGTACAGAACTCAAGACGATGATGCACATGAGGAGCCTTTTCCTTTGGCTCACCCTTCAGATAGCCTGCCTTTAAGGGACCCTTTTCTCCATCTGAATTTGTGGATGAGGAAGCCATGGGTGCTTGGGCATCTGACCAGGCAGTTGCTGATAAGTCATCTGGTGATTCTCCCATCATCCAGGCTGCCTCATTGGTGCCACTTGTTAAGTAATCTGTTTCAGGACCCCATTTGTCTCTCCCAGCTCTATTGGATTCCTCTGCATCCCAAGCCACAAATTCATAAAGCTCCTTTGCATTTAGGTGCCATATGGGTGGCAGATGTCCGGTGGACCCAAGAATTTTATTACTCCATGTTATGTGAACTTTCTGATATTGCTAGACAAGTTCCTCTACAGATTATGGATTTACAGTTAGTTAAAGCCAAATTCCTATAGTTACAAAATTTCAGATGGAAGAACTCCAGACAAAATTTCAACCACATTTCATTTCACAAGATAAACTTACTTCATTAAGCCATCTTATCCATATGGGAGCACACAGAAAATGTGTTTGCATTTCATTCCCCATTAACATAGATGGACGAGTATCAATGTCCCGCTGTGACATTTTCAATTTAATTTTTAAGTACTTTACTTAACTGTATGATGCTCACATTCTGGTTGAAAATTTTCCTGACAACTTTTTCTTTTTGTTGCATTGTGTCATCATTCCTGAATTAAATGAAGTTTTTTCAAGTGATTTCCACAAGGATGATATATATGACATAGTTATTGGGTCTTAATTATGTAAGTCACCTGGATTGAATGTATTCCTAAAGAATTTTATGTTCATTTTTGCCCTTTCATATGTGACACAATAACATTGATCATCAGCTCCTGTCAAGGAAGGAAAATGGACCTTGTCCCAGAAACCAAGAGTCAACCTGATCTAGAATTACTTCGTCTGATTACTTTCCTAAACTCTGATTATAAAATTGTGGCTCGAGCTATAAACACCCATCTCTGGTGAAAACAAATATGATAGTCCGGTTCCTGGGTCACTGCATTGTTGAAGGAGGGAATGATACTGATCCCCACATCTTTCACCAGTATCTGGAGACTAAGCATTGGAAGTGGCTGTGGTTCCTACTTTATAAGCACTTTTTGCAAATATGGTTTTTCTTGATTCTGATCGACAGAGTGTTGGCCAGGTTCCCCCATGGTCTTTGATTCCTCCCTGTTTCTGATGCCCACTCATTTGTAATCTTGCTCTGTTCATTTTTCTTCCTCTTACGCATAAAAAATAAAAAACAAATGGTATATAAATAAATTAAAGAAAATAGACAATAGGTTGTGATTTAGTTTCCTGCTTACTCAGAATCTTTTTCTCTTGTTTTGTTACTAATAATTATTCATTTTCTCAATTTGTGCCTCATATTACATGATGATTTTGACTACTGTCATCTGAATGTTCATGCCTGTACCAAGTCAATCAGAAGAGATGTAGACGGTAGAATCCCGACACTGCAGAACTGAGGTTAGGTCAGTATAGGGTTCGAGTCCTGTTGTGTCTAATTTTCTTTTCTTTTTTTTCACCATTGCATTTTTCAAAAGGTTGTGGGGATTATGAAATTAATAGAAATAATTTCCGTAATACTTGATGTTATGTAACTGTAAGTGTGGTTTCTGTCAAGAGTGAGTTTTTTTTTTTGATTGGGTGAAATTTCGTAAGCTGATGTCATTCCTGACTGGAAATGTATTTTTCCTTTTTGTATCATACTGGTTCACAGACATTGAAGCTTTTATTTATGTACACTAGAGACAGAATAACATGACTAGCATATGGACAGAAGAGGATATGTGTGTTTTAACAGAGCTAGTGTAAGAATTTTACTTACATCCATTTGTGACCAAATCGAGCTGACAACTGCTGCTGGAAAGTGCATAATCACATTAACTACTTTGTCTGTGTACCAACGGCACTTTGTTTCATGATGTTGGATATCCCATCTGCATGCATATCAACTTAGCTGCCTTGTCCCATGTGCTGACGACTTAAGGGAATTTTCCTGACATCACCACCTTGAAACCAATGATCACCATGTTAACAGGGCCAAACATTAACTTGGGTTACTACATACAACAAAAGTGTCTCGTAGCTAGCAGAATATTGCAGGTTTCAGTGGCACTACTCAAGAGATGCAACTTTAGCAATGCCAGAAATAGTTTAGTTTAGTTGCACTTTGTTATACCACTTTCCTTCCACCACTGCTCTCCAGTGGTTGTATTTCATAACATGAGCATTCGGCCACAGTTATCATGGTGTATATCTGCTGCTATACTCCATTTGATTTCAATGTGTTTTCATTTTATTATGGAAAAAAGGCAAAACAGTGGTTGGCACAAACACTTTTGTAGCTTTTGGAACTGCAAGAACAACCTATTTTTAATTTTCTGTTGCAGTGTATGGTGGGAGGGGGGAGCATACACAATATTTGCAAAACAATTATGTAGACGAAGATTTTTGGATGAATAAATAAATAAATTTAATATGTAAGCAAAGAAGCAAGTAGTATAAAGTTTGTGATTTGTGAGACCAAGCACTGTATAAACTGTGGATTACATGCAGGAAATAAGCTAAAGTGGGGTGTGATAACTGCTAATAATTATTCAAACTGCCTAAAAGTAGGATTCTAAAATCTTCTAAGATTGGCATTTCTACAGATGATATTTACGTGCCAGCTATTGGTTAGTTTGCCATATAGGAGACAGCATTTCGTCTTTGATAGTTATTTGTTTTGTAAATGTGTGTGGGGACGTAGAACCACTGGCTCTACCCCCCACTAACATCGCCGCCCTCCCCAGCATGAACAACAGTATCTTTGCTAGATCTGTTCTCTGTAGTATGGGCTCTATGCTGAACGCATTGTGTGTATGCTGTGAGAATAAAAGAATTCATAGTAAGTGACTGGAGTGCAAGTGATTATTTATTGTCCTAATTACTGTGCCTGCAATCAACAAATTGAAAAACCATAAAGCACCAGGATCAGATTGCATAACTGCAGAATTAGTTAAAAATAGGGGACAGAAATTGGTGGAAGTAGTTCACAAAGTGATAACTAAAGTATGGATGACACTTGAAGAGTGGCAGGAGTCGATTCTGATCCCAATTTTTAAGAAAGGTGACAAAATGGATTGTAGTAATTATACAGGGATATTGCTATTACCAGTATGTTCCAAAATTTTCTCGAATATTCTGCTAAGCAGGCTTACACCATATGCAGACAAAATTGTGGGGGATTACCAAGCTGGCTTTTGGAGGAACAGATCAACTATACACCAAATTTTCACCCTGCGTCAAATTTTGGAAAATAAATGGGAATACAATAAACCAGTTCATAATCTTTTCATAGATTTTACAAAAGCATATGATTCAGTATTGCAATCAAAATTGTACAGAATTCTTTTGGAACTTGGAATACCAAAGAAGTATGTTAGACTTATAGAAGTGAATTTGAAAAACACAAAAGGTAGAGTATGTGTGGGGAAACTGGACAGAAGAATTTGTAATAAAGAACGGACTCAAGCAGGGAGATGCCCTGACTCCGCTACTTTTTAATTTAGTCCTAGAATATATTGTACGAATGGCAGCAGATAATTCAGAGGGTGTGGAGTTAAATGGAAATTTTAAGATATTAGGGTATGCAGATGATCTAAACATCACTAGCGATAAGAAAGAATCTGTAACAGCAAATGCGAATGCGTTAATCAAGGCTAGTGAAGATGTAGATCTAAGGATAAGTGAAGACAAAACTAAATACCTGGTTACTACTAGAATGCCAACAGCAGTAGATCAGGAAGTGTTAAGAGTTAGAGACATGCAGTTTGAAAAAGTGAACACATTTAAGTATCTAGGCGTGGACATCATTCGAGAAATGAGATTGAACCAAACTGAAGAAGAGATTATGGGCAAGAAATGCGTGCTACTTCTCACTGAATAGATTACTTTCATCACGGATATTGTCTAGGAATTTAAAGATTAGAATATAATAGAGGGAAACATTCCACGTGGGAAAAATATATCTAAAAAGAAAGATGATGAGACTTACCAAACAAAAGTGCTGGCAGGTCGATAGACACACAAACAAACACAAACATACACACAAAATTCAAGCTTTCGCAACAAACGGTTGCTTCGTCAGGAAAGAGGGAAGGAGAGGGAAAGACGAAAGGATGTGGGTTTTAAGGGAGAGGGTAAGGAGTCATTCCAATCCCGGGAACGGAAAGACTTACCTTAGGGGGAAAAAAGGACAGGTATACACTCACACACACACACACATATCCATCCGCATACAAACTTCACGCCATGAAGAATACAGCCCATAATAGTGCTTCATCACCTGGCATCACTACAGGTGATTTATTTGTGCATTTATTTGGTACTCTCACTGATTCCCAGATGATATAACCAGTGCAATTGTGGTTCTCGAATGGTCGACAATGTTCCCATTGTTTCAACAACCACCAACCCAGAGCATCATTACCTCTCGCCAAATGGACGAACACACTAAATCACAAATCAAGTAGGATGTTATCAGTGAAGTTGGTGAGATGAAGCCTGGCACTCCCTTATTAACTGTGCTACATCCACAGTGACCACACATGGTGAACAATGGCTTCCTGCCGCCGTCTCCACTGCTCCCTTAACCAGTGCTACTAACACACCTGTCAGTGACAATTTTAATAAACTACATGACACTCGTTTTAATTCTAATGACTGCACCAATCAATATTCCATGTGCAATGCAGCAAATTACAAACGCCCTCCAGATTACTGCAATTGTTGACAAACAATAGTCACTGTATATGACTGCCTCCCACTGCAGAGAACCGATATTCACGGGTTATTGGAGACAAATCCATCCTACAAGTGACCTTCCTGTGCCAGACCATGTTTTTCCATGGCCTATGCCTGAACTTTACATTTCACGTAATACTGTACATCACCCGGGTGATGTAACATTTGTTACTGCCGCACCACGACCCATGTCACGTCATCACAACAACGTCACACCAACAACAGCCACACCGTGCTCCGGGCTGGCCATGCCTGCCACGTAATGTCACTCAACAAGCAGGCATACTGCTCGTACCTGCAACCACATGGCATTTTCATACGTCATGGCCACAGCATGTCAATACGGCAAGCCTGATTGCAACTATGTCTCATGCACCATGGGGACACAGAGAGTACCTACAACAGCCACTCTGTTGGGTGACCTTCACCAATGCACCATACACCACGATTTCCACCAACCAGGAAATGTCCACTGTGCCATGTTCTTCATTTCCCCACTGTGACACTGTGCTCCACAACTCTACCACACCAGCCATGACATCCGTGCTGCATTCCGTGATAACCAGTCATGACACCTGCATTACCGACTCACCTACCACAACTACCATGCCACGATGCCAGCTGCTGCCTCTACCAATACCACCAGATGATGTTCACGAACCAACGTAATGTACTTCACACAATTAAAACAACCTCAACCTGACCCTGGCCACACACCAAGTTATATCTGAAACTGCAACAACCTGAACCTCCACAAGCACGGTTCACACTTGGCGATTGCATGATGTAGTCATCCATGATCACAGACGACCACAACAAGTTTTTGGTGTTTTTGAAACACCTCCACGCCAACACTTATCTTATCAATGACCTCTTATTACACACAACAACCACTGACAAATACGAGACAGTGAAGATGCTCATACTACAGTCCTTGTTGCGTTCACGTGAACAACTCTGCCTAGCCATCACTGAGACGTTGCTGGGCCATGATATCCTGTCAGCCCTCTGGCACAGGTTATGCCTCAGAATCGGCACAAACCTCTTACCATATCATGGCCTCTGGTCACTATGACTTCTCAAGCTGCCTGAAAATGTGCAGACAGCTGTGCTAATGCACGAGGACAAACTAGTGGAAACCCAGTCATGCCTTGGCGACCAGATGCTTGCCCTCACACGACTTCGTGCCTTGATAAACGCTTGCATCAGCTCCAGCACTGACATCAACACCTGTTACATCTGCAGCAAGTCCAGCCTGCACCCCAACCGCACCCATAGAGACCACCACGCAGCACTCACTGCGGACAACTGACAGTTGTTGAGCTGCTCTGATCTCAGCCAAGCCCTACCAAGCCATGTCAACTGCAGCCTCCCAAGACTCTGTTGCAGTGAGGCACCAACAATCAAATACCGCAATGGACCCAGGTACCGCATTTGTTGCGGAATGTAAACAAACACCTGCCACATTCACATCCGGCCATCAACCCACACCTAACCATCACAGCAACTCATCCAGCCAGGACACTGCGCCTACTCAGCCGCATTGCCCCTGCTGGTTCCGTGCACGCTTCAGTGCTGACACATGCCATTGTTGTCCACTCTGCAGTTACCCAAACTAGTACATTAGCCTGACACAGCCACATCAGGTCGTTCCCCTGCTTCAGGCCACCTTATTGCGAAACATGACAATACTCATCGTATCCCACGTCTACATTCTAAAGGTGCACGGCTTTTCATTTATGGCAACCATCTTCCTAGTTGACAGGGGCACCTACATTAACATGCTGCCACCTCAGCTGGTACCTAGAAGATGTACAGCATCTGCTATGCAACTACATGCCATGAACGATTCAGTGATTCCAGTGATAGGCACGTAACACAAAACACAAAACTAGAGGCTCAAGTTTATATCCTAAGTAATCAGATGCAAGAATGGAAAAAAGAATTGAAAAAAGAATTTTCCGGTACCCTGAGTGAACAAACAAATATTTTATTTAAGGATTTAAAACAAAGAAATGAAGCTGATGTAAAAGTGTTAGTTCAAAAATTAGAATATGATGTAGACTGTAAATGTAATAATTTGGAAACACAATTTAATGAAAAATATGATTCTTTGAAAAATGTATGTAATGTTACATTTGATGTGGTTGAACAAGAATTAACTATGCTAAAAACCAATGTCCAGAAACAAGATAAGTTGCTCCCCCTAGTACAGGTGCAAATTTCAGGGGTCAAATCATGTGTGGAAACCGTAGAACAGAACTTCAAAGAAAAGTTAATGACTGCAGAGCTTATAAATTTGAATGGCTTAGAAGAACAAGTAGAAGAATTAATAGGACGAAAGGTTGAGGAGAAACAGTGTTGATATCTCTTTGCCTATAGTAACTTCTGATTTAGATAACACCAAGAAAGACTTAGAAACTTTGAGGAAAGAATTCAAGCTTATGCAGGAGAAACTAGAGAAAGGCACAGTTTCCCAAAATATTATATTAAATAAGGACATGATAACTGATTTGTAATGGGGATCAAATTCGGGCTTGTCGAGACAGTTTCCTAAATTCAAACCAGACGGGAAGGTACATCCCACCCATTTCTTAAAACGGTTTAACCAAGCCATACCTAAAAGTTGGGAGGATGCTAAGAAAATAGAGTTTGCGGTAGGGTATTTGGAGGGTGAAGCTCCAGAACAGGGCACAGTAAGTATTGAAAACTTCACATCCTGGGAAGATTTTCAGAGAAAGTTTAAGGAGAAATATTGGTCTTCAAGTGCACAAGAGAAGTTGATCTCAGATTTGTGGGATCCTAAATACTATTGTATACAATCAATAGTACACCAAAAACCCCTATATTTAGTAGATCCTGTGATGGGAGAGGAAAAGGGAATGTATAATATTAAGGATATAAAATGATATGCACAAAACCCCCAGGGATGTTGACGTTCTGTGTCAACGGGCGGAGTGACGTCCACCGGTTCCCGAGTTGGTACTTAAGTGAGAAGCCAGAGGAGGTATGATGTTTGGTGTCTCCTACAGAACAGATATTCTCACCATCACCTTTGAAGTCCCCGAAGAAAAGATCTTAGCAACTCCTACGGAATGGCAAATGATGAAGAACCAGTCACACTTGTTTGCGAGGGTTGTATGAAGGGCATGATGTGTAGGTCGTGTCTGTGTCTATGCTACCCACCCCTTTCAAAATTAGATATAAACCCTCCCCAACCACATCACACTTTACAAAAAATATGAAACATTCTATAAAAATAGAAATTATATACACTATAATCAAATAGTTATTCAGTTAGTCACATCACTTTATATTTCATACACATGTTCAGTTTATGTCATCTAGGTATCATTCTTCATAACAGTACCATCATATTATATCTCCTGTTAGAATGTTACCCTCTTAGTTTTATCTCATGCTTAGAGGTTACTGTTTATTGTGACTCCATAAATTAGTCATAATCGTGTAGTCATAGTTGGTCTCTTTTAATACTAATATGATAGGATAGCATAAGGGCTATAAATAGATTACAGGATAGTTGAAGATTTGAAGGGAGTTCGGTGTAGGAGAACCTCCCTCTCTTTCTCTCATTTCATCTATATCGGATGCGCCCTCCCTATCTTCTCTAATAATGAATCATAGTCTTGCCTCTTTCGTACTCCTTTGCACACTATTTTATTTAAAATTTCCTGGTAAAATTTCTATCTACCTCTCCTTTCCTCCTACTGAGTTCCACAGTCTACCTGCTTAAATTCTTTGCTTACAGCTCACTTATATACCCTTAATAACTAAATATGTTTCGTCCATGATTGTAACTTTATTTCTTTTCATCAGGCTATTCGGTCTGCACAATCCTATTATTCACCAGAAACTTATTTGACTCGACCCCTCTGGCTTAATATCTGTAGCCACTACGTAGCTCCATAATATTAATGATTGACTCATTCCTATTCTTAATGTTCAGCTTTATTCTCAAGCAATGCCAGAAATTAACATGGAACATCTAAGACAAAACAAACAAAAAGCAAAGAGTAAATGATCATGTGCACACTAGAGTCTTGGCCGCTGCCCCTGTACTATGCACATGCAACTATTCGTCTGTGTGCTCCCACACAGCCTCCTCCCTGAAAAGCGGAACTCCAGGAACATGCAAAAACTTGTACCGGACCCTTCGCCCGGCTCTTGTGTGAATTTCCAGCTGTACTTTCTCCATCGTCGTATCCTCTCGCGGCTTCATCTGGCTTGCTGTCCTACCATTCATTACACCCTGCAGGGGCCCCTCGTCTTGCTGCAGGCCCGCCTCCTCTTCTCGTCTTACATCTTCTAGCAGTAAGTGTGCCGGCTTCACTCGGTCTATTGACACAGTAATACTCTTATCGCGAACTAGGATAGTCATGGCCTGGTCCATACGGTGTAGTACTTTGTAAGGTCCCGTATATGGGGGCTGCAATGGAGTTCTGACTGCGTCGGTTCGCAACATTACAAGTGAGCATTTGCTCAATTCTCAATGTACCAACAGCAGCCTAACTCCATGCCATGTCACTGGTTGTGGCCTAAGCTCGGCCAGTTGAGCCCTTACTCTCGTTAACAAGTACGGTAGATTCGTCTCGCTTGTACTCTTCTGAAAAAACTCTCCAGGTAGGCGTAAGGTTTCCCCGTATACTAATTCCACGGTAGATGCTCCGAGGTTGGGTTTGAAAACAGTGCGTAAGCCTAGTAACACTAGTGGCAAAGCTGCTGACCAATTCTCGCCATGGCACATTAATGCGGCCTTAAGTGTTCGGTGCCACCACTCTACCATGCCGTTGCTTTCCAGATGATAATTTGTGGTACGGTGACGGCGGAACCCGCACATGTTTGCCAGCTCCAGGAACAAGGAGGATTCAAACTGATGTCCTTGGCCCGTCGTGACATGTACCGGACATCCAAACTGTGCTATCCACGTTGTCAAGAAGGCCCGACTGACTGTCTCTGCTGATATGTCTGAAATGGGGATTGCTTCTGCCCACCTCATAAATCTGTCAATTGCTGTCAATAGATACCAATAGCCTTCAGACATTGGCAACAGTCCAACAATATCCAGATGCACATGTTCGAAATGACCAGTTGGCCCGTCAACTTTACCCACTGGCTTCTTCACATGGTGTCCCACTTTACATCGCTGACAATCCAGACACGTCTGCGCCCGCTTCCGACAGTCTCTCTTAATTCCTGCCCACACAAAATGCTCTGTCATTAATTTTACACTCGCTCTGGGTCCCGGATGAGCCAAACGATGTAACCCCTCGAATACTTACCGGCGCAAACTCTCCGGCGCAAAAGGTCTAGGCCGTCCCTGTGAGGTATCGCACCATAATTATATTGTCTCACCTTCCGGACACAGTTTTTTGAACTTCAACCCAGTGTGCATGCTCTGCAGTTGTGCATCATCCTTCTGCTCTCTCGCCATTGTAGCATAGTTCGCTGAATACTTTATTGCTGCAACTCGTGAGAAGTAATCTGCCACCATATTCTCTGCTCCGTTTATATGTCGAAAATCAGTAGTGAACTGGCTTATATATTCCAGTTGCCTGAATTGTTTAGGTGACAAAGTATCCGTACATTTGCAGAATTCAAAAGTGAGCAGTTTGTGATCTGTAAACAATGTAAGTGGTCTGGCTTCCACGTAAGGCTGGAAATACCTCATGGCTTCGTAAGCAGCCAGTAGCTCTCTATCATACACACTCCAATTCCGCTGTGGGTCTGTGAGTTTCTTGGAGAAGAATCCTAAAGGCTGCCAGTGACCAGCAGTCCAGTGATGCAACGCTGCCCCAATCGCCACCTGACTTGCGTCAACAACAATACGTAGCTTCGAATCTTTCTCTGGGTGAGCTAGTAAAACTGCTTGCTTTAGGCTTTCCTTGATCCACTCAAACGCGCGCTGCATGCTTGCTGTCCATTGTAGCTTCTGATTTTTCCTGGTGTTCGTGCCCACCAAGTCTTCTGTGAGTGGTGCTTGTAAGGCTGCAGCTCCTGGCATAAGTCTGCGGTAAAAATTTAAAACACTTAGGAATCTCCGCAACTGTTACAAATCTAATGGACGAGGCATCTGCTGTATAACCTCGGCCTTCTCCTCCAAAGGACAGATGCCAGCTGCTGAGACTGTGTGACTCAGGTAAGTCACCCGATCTTTACGCAAAATGCATTTGGTGTCATTTACCACTACACCGTAAGTACGTAGCCTCTCGAAAACTGTCCTGAGGTGCTCTTCGTGGAGGGCTGCTGTCGCTGAGAAGGCCAGTATATCGTCTAAATAGGCGAAAGTGAAATCTAGCCCTCGCAGCACCTCATCGATGAAATGTTGCCATGTCTGTGCAGCATTTTTTAAACCAAATGGCATGCGTAAAAACTTGAAAAGACCGAAAGGTGTAGTGAGTGCTGTTTTTGGTATGTCACTGTCAGCGACCGGTATTTGGTGGTATGCTTTTTTTACAGTTGACTACACTGGAACATTCAGCTCCAGCGAATTTATTTGTAAAGTCACGAATGTTGGGAACCGGATACCGATCAGGTATCATACAGGCATTCAACAACCTATAATCACTACAAAGTCTCCAACTTCCGTCTTTCTTCCGCACTAAATGTAAAGGCGAGGCCCATGCACTATCAGACCTTCGTATCACTCCCATTTCCAACATCTCTTTGAACTCCGCTTTTGTGTCTGCAAACCTGTCTGGGGCCAACCTTCTCGGTCTGAGGGAGACCGGAGTCCCAGGCATGGTGTTTATGTGGTGAACTGTATGATGGGCCACCCTGGCTATCTATCAGCTGCACTGACGGTTCTCTAAGTCAGCAAGCTTCTGCCACTCCAACTGAACCATGTACCTTCTCTGTGATTATTCCTACATGACCATGCACCACTTCTTTGCCCCTTCTAAGCTGCGATAACCAAATGTCCATCGCAATACTGAATGCATGTAGAAAATATGCTTCTAATATGCACTCTGCCACATCTGCAATGACGAAAGGCCAATGACAAATAATACTAGGTCCTAAATTCACTTCTTTGACACAACTGCCATATGTCATTATGGGCTGTTTGTTTGCAGCCTTGAGGCAAAACGATGTGCTGTCACTGAGGGAAGTACATTTCCCCTTTGGTCACGTGCTGACATCAGATCCCATGTCTATCAAATAATAACATGAAGCTGTCACATCCCGAACATAAAGTCACCGAGATACCATTAATAAAGAAACATCTGTACTTACAGTCTCCATGTTATTTACCCGGCGAACGTGACTGCACAGTAGAATGCACTTTGAGGCTCGCTCCCTGAATCGTTGATGTTGCCAACACAACTGCTCCTTCCGGGCATCTCCGCTGTCCTTATGTGTTGGCAGGACCTCCAAACCAGTAGCTCTCAATGCCTCCATCTGCCTCTGCAGCCCGTCTAGCTACTCCTTGAGTTTTTGAAGTTGTGTACCAGTAACAGTGCGCCACTGCTTATTAATCGCCGCCGCTTCGTATTCTTCCGTCGTCACCTCCCCCTTTGCTATACTGAGAGAATTTGTTGGTTCAACCGTCGCATGAACCTTGTCGGCAAGTTGGAGTAGTGCTTGTATATTGTATCCGTCATTTGCTGCCACAGCTGCTCTTACTGCAGACGGAAGCTGTGTTGCCCAAACGGAATGAAGTGTAGTGTTCGAAAACTCATTTTCTGTCACGATTCCACGCAAATGCCTCCAATATTCAGAGGGAGTTCTGTCACCTCTACATTCACCTCGCAACGCCTGGCAGATTCTTTGATCTAGCGGTTTAGTAAGCCGGCTTATTAAAAAGCCTTTCAATGTTGTATTCTGCTGCGTTTCCGGTGGCTGTCTAATTATCTCTTCAACCAATACCACTGCCCTGGCATCCAGACTGTTTGCCGCTATCATGAACTTTTCCCGGTCATCAGTTACCCGATTATGTATGAACGCCAGTTCTAACATGGAGAACCAAAGTTCCGGTTTATCGGCCAGGAACGGCGGCAGGCGTACTTTCATGCATAGTCCCAGTGAACCCTCCTCTCGTATGTGTGTTCTGGCCGCAGATTTTGTCCTGGTTATATCACTGTCCCCCTCCACTGAATCCATTCCGTGGTGTCGAACGTCATTCCATAACTCCCGAACCTGACCGCGCAGCTTACCCTGCCGGTGTACTGATAGTGCTGTAGAGCTTCTGCTGTCTGGCATATGTTCTAGTGTACCTTTGTTGTCCTTCTCCTCTGCCTCTTGATGTACATGTTCTTTTGACTTTGGGGTCACCACTTTGTAGCCACTATGTAGCTCCATAATGTTAATGATTGAGTCATTCTTATTCTTAATGTTCAACTTTATTCTCAAGCAATGCCAGAAATTAACATGGAACATCTAAGACAAAACAAACAAAAAGCAAAGAGTAAATGATTATGTGCACACTAGAGTCTTTGCCGCTGCCCCTGCACTATCCACACGCAACTATTCGTCTGCGTGCTCCCACATATCTATTTCTTTTTATCTCCATTCATATTACTTTGTACTACTACAGCTGTGAACACCCCCCATGAACCATGGACCTTGCAGTTGGTGGGGAGGCTTGCATGCCTCAGCGATACAGATAGCCGCACCGTAGGTGCAACCACTATGGAGGGGTATCTATTGAGAGACCAGAAAACGTGTGGTTCCTGAAGAGAGGCAGCAGCCTTTTTGGTAGTTGCAAGAGCAACAGTCTGGATGATTGACTGATCTGGCCTTGCAACAATAACCAAAACAGCTTGGCTGTGCTGGTACTGTGAACGGCTGAAAGCAAGGGGAAACTAAGACCGTAATTTTTCCCGAGGGCATGCAGCTTTACTGTATGATTAAATGATGATGGCGTCCTCTTGGGTAAAATATTCTGGAGGTAAAATAGCCCCCCATTTGGATCTCAGGGCGGGGACTACTCAAGAGGATGTCGTTATCAGGAGAAAGAAAACTGGTGTTCTATGGATCGGAGTGTGGAATGTCAGATCCCTTAATCGGGCAGGTAGGTTAGAAAATTTAAAAAGGGAAATGGATAGGTTAAAGTTAGATATAGTGGGAATTAGTGAAGTTCGGTAGCAGAAGGAACAAGACTTCTGGTCAGGTGACTACAGGGTTATAAACACAAAATCAAATAGGGGTAATGCAGGAGTAGGTTTAATAATGAATAGGAAAATAGGAATGTGGGTAAGCTACTACAAACAGCATAGTGAACGCATTGTTGTGGCCAAGATAGATACGAAGTCCACACCTACTACAGCAGTACAAGTTTATATGCCAACTAGCTCTGCAGATGACGAAGAAATTGAAGAAATGTATGATGAAATAAAAAAATTATTCAGATAGTGAAGGGAGATGAAAATTTAATAGTCATGGGTGACTGGAATTCGAGTGTAGGAAAAGGGACAGAAGGAAACGTAGTAGGTGAATATGGATTGGGGCTAAGAAATGAAAGAGGAAGCCGCCTGGTAGAATTTTGCACAGAGCACAACTTAATCAATAATAATAATAATAATAATAATAATAATAATAATAATTTTATTGTCATTCGGCCATTACAGCAATAGACAACGTCATATACATACTAAAATACATTTAATAGTTTGAAAGAAACAACAGGTTTCTTGTTAACATTATAGTATTATATTACAGTTGATAAATTCTCTTATGTCATAGAATGGGTGGAGGACTAGCCAGTCATGAATTGTTTGTTTGAATAATTGTTCAGGTAATTCTTGAACAGATTGAGGAAGATTATTAAATAATTTGTACCCCATGATTTCGTAGCTGTTGAGTGACTTTGACAATCTGTGGTAGGGAATATAGAGGCACCTATTCCTTCTTGTATTGTGGCTGTGTACATTTTCTCTGGTTTTTGTTTCTGGTAATTTCTTCTTCATATAAATTAGAACATAGTATATATACAAGTTTATAACAGTCATGATTTTCTGTTCACAAAACAATGGTTTGCAGTGTGCCTTATACGCAGAACCAGTAATTATCCTAATAGCTTTTTTTTGCAGTATTAATATGTCATGTACACAGCTAGAGTTCCCCCACAAAATAATTCCGTATGTTATTATACTTTGAAAGAAGGAAAAGTAGGATGTTCTAACATATTTTTCAGGAACACAATCCATAAGTCGCCTTAACAGGTAAATAACTCTTGACAATTTACCACTAATATATTGTACATGTTGCCCCAAGATAATTTATCATCAATGTATACCCCCAAAAATTTGACATAACTTGGATCATCTGACAGAAGCTTGTGTCTAAGACTACATACCATCTGCTGTGTTTTGTTTTCATTCAGGAGGAATCCATTTGCCTTGAACCAATAGGATGCTTGGTCAATTGTCTTTTCTGCACAAGTTTTAAGGCTATTGAAATCCTCACTAGCATGAAGAAATGTTGTATCATCTGCATACAACACAGTGGTGGACTTGACAAATGACGGCAGATCATTTATCATTATCAGGAACAAAAAGGGGCCCAGCACAGATCCCTGCGGAACACCTACCTTGACTTGCTCTATACTCGACATTTCTCTCCCTACACAAACAACTTGCTTACGATTCTGAAGATATGATTTTATTAATTTAAGGCTGTTATGTCTAATGCCATAGAATTCCAGTTTTTCTAGGAGTGGCTTATGCTTTACACAGTCAAAAGCTTTGCTTAGATCACAAAATGTGAGTTGAGCATAGCCCTTATCCTCAAACACTTGATGTAAGTATTTGACTACAAAGTCTATAGCATCCACAGTAGACAACTTTTTCCTAAAACCATACTGAGATTCATTAATTATTCCTAATTTTTCAAAATAGACAGATAGCTGTTGGTAAATTACACATTCCAGTATTTTAGAAAAAGCTGGGACTATGGAGATTGGTCTGTAACTGGAAGGTGAGTCCATATCTCCCTTTTTATATATTGGAATTACCCTAGCCACTTTGAGTTCTTCGGGAAAATATCCTTCAGATATGCATTTATTTATACAGAATGTTAAGGGGTACACAATATAGTCTATTACTTTCTTTAGTAAATTACAGGATATGTCATATATATCTACACTGTCTGAAGATTTCATCCGTTTTACAATGCTTAGGACATGACTAGGTGAGACCTCGGAGAACATAAACGTACCTGTGTCTGTTGGTGTTCTGCAAACATTTTTAGAAAGTAACTCTGATGAACTGATATCAGGTTTTATTATAGTATTTCCTACATTTTCAACAGATTTAACAAAGAAATCATTGAATTTTTGGGGACTTATATTAATTTTTTTGCTTCTCACATCTTTAGCAACACCATTTATTAATTTCCATGCAGCTTTGCACTTATTTGTGGAATTATCAATGGTATTGAAATTATGTGCTTTTTTGGCTTCCAAGATGGCTTTTTTATACTCATTCCTGCATTTTATATAGGCTAATCTGGCATGTTCTGTTTTCTGATTGCTACATATATTGTGCAACACCATAACTTGGTTTTTCATATTTGATAATTGTTTAGTGAACCATGAATTTTGTCTGTCTGTAGCCCTGTTTGTAAAGCCTTTGTCAGTTAATTTGCATTTCTTTATGGGGATGTTGTCATTAAATTGTGCCAGAAATGTTTTAAAAAATCTCTCAAATAATAGTTTCCCTGACAAATCAGCACTAAGACTATAACTTGTGTCACCATGACATTGGTTGAACCAGTCTCTCTCAGCAAGGGACTTACAGAGCTGAACAATTTTGTCATCTGTGACAGGCCTGGTGATTATAACTTTTGGGACTGGCTTAGGAAAATTACTATTATCAATACAGAACCTACTTGTATAGTTTAAAGATACAGAGTCATGATCTGAAAATGGAAACGCTGTAACAGCACATGTTTCTTCTGTAGTTTTAAAGTTGACAAAAATATTGTCAAGACATGCTTTATCTCTTGTGGGCCTGTTATTGATTGAGTGCAAATTGCACTGTCTTAGAAGGTTTTTCAACTCAGTCACAGTACGTTTATGTGTTGTTATATCAAAATCTGCATTCAGATCTCCACCAATTACTATGTCATAATGCAACCATCTGGTCACTCTAAGTACATCTAACAGCATGTCCAATTTTTCTAGAAATACATTGATGATACCCTTAGGTGACCTGTAAAGGGATACTATTACTAACTTAAGACTGTCCATAACTATACCAGTGGCTTCAAAGTTCTGTTCCTCACATAAATAATCTAGGTCCAACTTAACAATGGAGCAGCTGAATGACTGATTAATATATATTGCCACACCACCTCTTATATGCAGTTTTCTACAGTAACTATTTGCTACATTATAGTTATCAAGTTTGACAACTGGAAGTACACTCTCAGTAACCCAATGTTCACTCAGACAGAAAATATCAAATTTGTTATCTAGTCCAAAACTGTTTACAATAAATTCTTTATCTATTAGTCCTTGAACATTCAGATAGCAAATTTTAAGATCATAATTGTTGTTTATTTTAGACTGAACGTTTTGGTGAGGTGTTATGAAATTTGTTACACTACTTATCTCGTGGGCTTCTTCATCTTGCTGCCTTCCACTAAAAAATCATTTAGACGGACAGGAGGTGCTGTTTTCCGTCTACCCGTAACACTTGATGGTGCTTCTCCTGCTGCAATTCTCATTTCTCCTTTTAGAGGCACTATAGTTACTGTTGCTGGTGAAACTTCTGCTGTTGATGCTACTGTTACTTCCTTTTCCGCTGCTGCTACTGATAATGCCACTGGTGACTGTGACGCTTTACATGTTTGCACAGTTGTAATTTTTTCATCGTAGGGTGTACCTGCAGATGTTTCTTCCTCATATGCTGTTAGTTCACTTTTCTTTTCTGTTGTCATTGGCAGAAAACCTGTTGCAGGTAGTGCTATTTTTACACAGGCATCCACTCCTGCTGTCTTTATCACCTGGAGAATTTTTTTGGCCAGCACTTTCTTGCCTAGGTTGTTTCTGTGCAGTCCATGTCTAGTAAAATGCTCTCTTACTGAACTCGTTGCTTCAATGAAAGTTGTGTGCACAAAACCGCTACAAATCTTCCTGAATTTCCGATTTGTCGCGATGATTTCTTTGTTTACACACGAGTCTTCCGTTAAGTCGTGTCTGTAGTGAATGTTTACAACAAATACCTTCGCCTGTGAAATTTTTCCTAGCGATTCTTTCAGTGTTCTTACAGCAAGGCTGCTTTCATTTTTATAGACATCGTTTCCCCCTCCGATTATGACACAGTTGACGTCGCTTTTCACGGAACTTTCACAGTTTTTCAGCACTTCTCGTAGAGGAGCACCAGGTTTCGAAATTCCAATCACTTTATATTCGGACTGCATATCAGACATGATTGTAGCCAGTCCCTTGCCATGACTAGTCGATAATATGTATATTTCTTCCTTCTTCTTCTCTGTTACCTTTTTTGTCTCATGTTCAGTTTTATTACAAGTTGCTCTCACACGATTTTTTCGTTTAATAGTATTTGATGGTAACGTGTTTCTGCTGGCACTTTTTTGTTCAACAGATCTTTCCGAGCAGTTACCTGTTACACTGAGATTTTTTGTCCGTGATTCTGAGCTGTCTGCACTTAGAACATCGTATTTATTCATTAGAGGAACACGAAAAACATTGGTATTTAAGACAGGTCGAGAGATTTTCTTAGGCCTAGTATATACACACTCTCGTTTGCCTGTTTGCGTATCTGTGGGAAGGTCCATATAGTCGATCAAACTTTGCAGCATTTCTGCATATTGTCTAGCTTTACTTAAGTCACTTTGCAGTTCTTCCCTCACACTTATTTCGAATCCAGCGTTGCACATTTCAAATGCAGTTTCAAGACCGTTGCACTCAGTTCCACAGTCACATGTAGGCCTATGTTGACCGAGATTTGCTTCCACGAAACAATAATCATAGCTAACACTTGGTTCAAGAATCATAAAAGAAGGCTGTATACATGGAGGAAGCCAGGAGATACTGACAGGTTTCAGATAGATTATATAATGGTAAGACAGAGATTTAAGAACCAGGTTTTAAATTGTAAGACATTTCCAGGGGCAGATGTGGACTCTGACCACAATCTATTGGTTATGACCTGTAGATTAAAACTGAAGAAACTGCAAAAAGGTGGGAATTTAAGGAGATGGGACCTGTATAAACTGAAAGAACCAGAGGTTGTACAGAGTTTCAGGGAGAGCATAAGGGAACACTTGACTGGAATTGGGGAAAGAAATACAGTAGAAGAAGAATGGTAGCTTTGAGGGATGAAGTAGTGAAGGCAGCAGAGGATCAAGTAGGTAAAAAGACGAGGGCTAGTAGAAATCCTTGGGTAACAGAAGAAATATTGAATTTAATTGATGAAAAGAGAAAATATAAAAATGCAGTAAATGAAGCAGGCGAAAATGAATACAAACGTCTCAAAAATGAGATCGACAGCAAGTGCAAAATTGCTAAGCAGGGATGACTAAAGGACAAATGTAAGGATGTGGAGGCTTATCTCAATAGGGGTAAGATAGATACAGCCTACAGGAAAATTAGAGAGACCTTTGGAGACAAGAGAACCACTTGTATGAACATCAAGAGCTCAGATGGAAACCGAGTTCTAAGCAAAGAAGGGAAAGCAGGAAGGTGGAAGGAGTATATAGAGGGTCTATACAAGGGCGATGTACTCGAGGACAATGTTATGGAAATGGAAGAGGATGTAGATGAAGATGAAATGGGAGATACGATACTGCGTGAAGAGTTTGACAGAGCACTGAAAGACCTGAGTCGAAACAAGGCCCCCCGAGTAGACAACATTTCATTGGAACTACTGATGGCCTTGGGAGAGCCAGTCCTGACAAAACTCTACCATCTGGTGAGCAAGATGTATGAAACAGGCGAAATACCCTCAGATGTCAAGAAGAATATAATAATTCGAATCCAAAAGAAAGCAGGTGTTGACAGATGTGAAAATTACCGAACAATCAGTTTAATAAGCCACAGCTGCAAAGTACTGACACGAATTCTTTACAGACGAATGGAAAAACTAGTAGAAGCCTACCTCGGGGAAGATCAGTTTGGATTCCGTAGAAATACTGGAACACGTGAGGCAATACTGACCTTACGACTTATCTTAGAAGAAAGATTAAGGAAAGGCAAACCTACGATTCTAGCATTTGTAGACTTAGAGAAAGCTTTTGACAATGTTGACTGGAATACCCTCTTTCAAATTCTAAAGGTGGCAGGGGTAAAGTACAGGGAGCGAAAGGCTATTTACAATTTGTACAGAAACCAGATGGCAGTTATAAGAGTCGAGGGGCATGAAAAGGAAGCAGTGGTTGGGAAGGGAGTGAGACAGGGTTGTAGCCTATCCCTGATGTTATTCCATCTGTATATTGAGCAAGCAGTGAAAGAAACAAAAGAAAAATTTGGAGTAGGAATTAAAATCCATGGAGAAGAAATAAAAACTTTGAGGTTCGCCGATGACATTGTAATTCTGTCAGAGACAGCAAAGGACTTGGAAGAGCAGTTGAACGGAATGGATGGTGTCTTGAAGGGAGGATCTAAGATGAACATCAACAAAAGCAAAACGAGGATAATGGAATGTAGTCGAATTAAGTCGGGTGATGTTGAGAGTATTAGATTAGGAAATGAGACACTTAAAGTAGTAAAGGAGTTTTGCTATTTGGGGAGCAAAATAACTGATGATGGTCGAAGTAGAGAGGATATAAAATGTAGACTGGCAATGGCAAGGAAAGCGTTTCTGAGGAAGAGAAATTTGTTAACATCGAGTATAGATTTAAGTGTCAGGAAGTCATTTCTGAAAGTATTTGTATGGAGTGTAGCTATGTATGGAAGTGAAACATGGACGGTAAATAGTTTGGACAAGAAGAGAATAGAAGCTTTTGAAATGTGGTGCTACGGAAGAATGCTGAAGATTAGATGGGTAGATCACGTAACTAATGAGGAGGTATTGAATAGGATTGGGGAGAAGAGAAGTTTGTGGCACAACTTGACCAGAAGAAGGGATCGGTTGGTAGGACATGTTCTGAGGCATCAAGGGATCACCAATTTAGTATTGGAGGGCAGCGTGGAGGGTAAAAATCGTAGAGGGAGACCAAGAGATGAATACACTAAGCAGATTCAGAAGGATGTAGGTTGCAGTAGGTACTGGGAGATGAAGAAGCTTGCACAGGATAGAGTAGTATGGAGAGCTGCATGAAACCAGTCTCAGGACTGAAGACCACAACAACAACAACAGCTTTGAACACAGGTGGACATACACTTCGTCCCCCCTTCCTAAAGATGAAGTTAAATGGTGTGATCGGGTTCCAAAATATTCATTTCCTGACTTAGGGAAGAAAGCTTCTTGTCTTTCAGATGACCTGAAAAAAAAGTTGTATGGTCTTACTCCTGTGCAGATTTTTGAAGAACTCCTTTCAGAAGAATGTGGAAGTATGACTGTAGAGGAAACTGGAAAAGGTGCTAAGATGTGTATAATAAAATAAATTTTTCAGTTTTATGTGATGAAATTCGTGTATTTGTTGGGCTTTTGATCTTTACTGGCTTTCATAAATTGTCCAGTGGAAGAGATTATTGGTCTGAGGATGATGATCTCAATGTTCAAATACAGCAAAGATGATGCCTGTATAAGAACTGCCAAGGAAAGCTGAGGATCATAATGTCGGAAGTGTAATGTTATGCTCTGCATGGTACGCTTTCCCAAATTTCATATCAGGCCTTGGCAAAGTTTCAGTTTTTCAGAACATTTAGGTTAAGAATTTTGTAAATGTTACTTATTGTTAAATAAATAATAGTTTTGAGATGTTATTT
Source organism: Schistocerca cancellata (assembly GCF_023864275.1). NCBI lineage: Eukaryota > Metazoa > Arthropoda > Insecta > Orthoptera > Acrididae > Schistocerca > Schistocerca cancellata. Next base: position 104,137,709 of record NC_064626.1, read on the forward strand.
TATGTTCATTATTAGCAATTTCTTCATCTCTTGTCAATTTTTCATAGTAAGCAATGTATTTTATTTATTTATTTATTTTTAGTGGCATAAATAAATAATAAAAAATAAATAAATCTCTTGTCAATTTTTCCTAGTAAGCAATGTAATGAGAAAACAACTGCCAGTTGTCCAACAACCTGAAATGAGGATAGCCAAAACTTACACACTTAGGCAACAAGTCAACAACATTTCTTCATATTTCGCTAAACTGGGTTGCTAGAACATTGTTTTCCAAAAATACAGAATGTATGTTAACTAAAAGTGAATTGGGCACTAACAGGTTAACGTGTCTTAGTGAGAAACGGATATTTATGGAGGATAATTTTCTGTGTAGTATCCCCAAAATATAACATATATGTTAAACTTACAGTGGAACCATAGAGAGGATACATTATCCAAACAAATCTGTTTTTTGCTCAAGATGGCCTTCTGAGGATGGAAGTGTATTTGACAGTACCTGCAGAAGCAGAATGAAAATCGATTTCTCTTCAGAAATACAGAAATTACGAAAATTTATTTTGCAAGACCCTCCTGAGTACCTTTTTTATTTAAAATTTCTTTATGTTCACCACTGATTATGAGTGAGTAAATGTGCTATACTGTTGTATTGAATTAATATGATTTATCATTAAGTGAGTTGTAGATTTTGTAAATGCATGATTCATTTACATAACAAGCACTAAATGAAGTTTCTACCTGCACTTCATTATTTCTGTTTTAGATATTTGTTGGGCTTTGTGTGGTGTCTTGGATGCAGCAACAAATTATGCAATGTCAGCACCGGTGTAGCAGACAGAACTCAACACCATGCATCACTCCATGAATTGGAGACCTTCCTTGGAGAAACATTAACAATGATGTATAAAAAGGAATGTCAATTGATATTAAATAGATTCAGTCATTTAAAATCCCTTACACTGAAAGGTCTATTGTATTTAAATACAGCAACAAATCTACTTGTTACACTCAAGTCTATAAATACTCATTGAAGTAGTCTTCAGTAATAGAAGTATGTTTACATTCTGAAGAATAAGACACACTGCAAACCCATATTCAAGAAGCTTAGAATACTTACTATACCATTATTATACATATACAAATGTGTATTGTATGTCAGGAGCCACACTGCAGATTTTCAGACAAATGCCAACTTTCATAACTACAATACCCGTAATAGTGCAGCATTCCATACTCAGTGAACAAAAAGAACGAATACACAAAGGCATGTGAGCCATATTGGTGCAAAACTGTACAATGCACTGCCAGTCAACATCAGGCAGTTAGAAGATGATAACAAATTTAAAACAGAATTTAAAAAATTTCTAGTAGAACAATGGTTTTATTCTGTAAATGACTATGTAGGTCAATAAACTTTTTGTGATGATATTTATAAAGGCAAAATGGAAAATCTGTACCTAACTATTCATTACCTAATCATTCATTACATTTACATACTTAAAGGACAGCTGTTGTGTGATGTAAATATATACTTAAGCAGTGTTGTGCATATAAGGACTTGCCGTTTAGGGAGGACAAAACTAAAGCCTTATGAAAAACAGACGATGCATTTAAAATAACAAGCAAGGATGTATATACACTATATTAATTTCATTGTATTATTATTAACTTCATTGTATTATTTTGTTTTGTACTTTTTTACATATATATTGTTTGTGTCCCATTTCTTTGAAATGGCTTACATGTACCGTCAACAACATCCATACAATATTTATTGTCAACGGATGGATAAATAAAATAAATAAATAAGTAAATTAATAAATAAATAAATTGATCCAGTCTGACATATTTCTCTTATGAGTTTTATTTCTGTATGTCATTTACATAAATAAAGTGCCCATAATATCAGTTCATATGAAATTCAAGACTGGAACAGTTTAAAATACCTCAATCTTAAATATTCTGAAGTAACTAAGTCTCTCAGTTTCCGCTTTAGATATGTTACACTTAACATTCTTTTGCAAAGATGACTGATGTGTCTCCTCAGTGCTCTACTACAGTCCCCTGGATCCAGTGAAAGAAGCTTGGGTAGTCATGACTTCCTCTCAATTAATGTCAGTCAGTCTATGTTCAGGATTCTTGTAACCATGGCATACAACACAGCTAATGGTTTAATTACATTCAGTTAAATCCACTTTAAATGTAATCAGCAGGTTTGTTTGTTGAGAGAACCCAAGTTGGAGAAAATTTCACTCTTTTGTAACAGTAAATCTGATGGATAATACCACCACTAAACCAAAGATTACATTATCTTGTTGGGTTTTTACTGAAAATTATAACTTATCTCAAGTCTAATGATTACGCCTTCATAAAAATCAAATTTGAAAGACAATCTTTTGTTAATCTGATAAATTCAATTGAACATCCGTTAAATTTTATCCTTTATCTTCATCCACAAATTTTTAACTCCATTAATACAGTAAGGTTGAATAGGCAGGGAAATAAATGTTTGCACTTCTGCACATTTTATTACACTTGTAACATTCACAGTTGGCATATCACAAGTATTCATAGATTTACATCATAAAACAGGCAGATCCATTACACATGACATACATTAGTGTTATGTTTTCGATTTTTTCATTATTTTAGTTAATTACATTATTTTAATTAATTCAAACGACGCCCACAGGGGTGTAACACTAGGCGGCAGGAACTTCTTCATGTCGCTGACCACTGCTGCGATAATAGTAGTGGCCAACTTATTGTCTCTGACCTAAATGACAAAGATACTGAATTTATTGGTTGGTTGATATTGGGGGAGGAACCAAGCAGCATGGTCATCAGTTCCTTCAGATTAGGGAAGGAAGTCAGCTGTGCCCTTTCAAAGGAAGCATCCCAGCATTTGCCTGAAGCGATTTAGGGAAATCACAGAAAACCTAAATCAGGATAGTTAGACACAGGCTTGAGCCATCATCTCCCCAAACACGAGTCCAATGTACTAACCACTGTGCCACCTCGCTCAGTGTCACTGCCTTTGTTGTACTGCAACACTCCCATTCTCAACAAGGAACATACAAAATGAAACACCTTTGTATAAACAATTATAATAAATAACAACATCTCAAACAAACATTAACTTCTTTATGCTGTAAATCTGTAATTACATTGTTGTCTTCTCACCTATAGACACTGTGGGATAAGAATACTCATGAGACAGCGGTTAAATTTTTTCCTCGCCATGCCACGTCAACTTGGAGTCCATATGGAATCCTAAAAGTTTAACCATTCTATTTTCCATATCCATATACAGCGCTAACAGATGATGTGGATCTTATCAGGGTTACACAGCAATTTGTTAGAGGAGAATCATTTCACTGCAGCATCTAGTGAGTCTGGTGACATTTGTTATAGTATTGATGTGTATTGATGAGAGGTAGTTATCGTTGTATCATCTACACAACAGATCACAGATCACAGATTGGGAAACATGGTGTGGCAATTCGTTGATGTCAATTACGAATAAGAATAGTCCAAGAACCGATCCCTATGGTATTCTGCCTGAATAATTTTCATCAGATAATTTTTGTTTTTCACTGAGAAACATTATTTTCTGTTATAAGGTAATTATTTTCATTGATGTGTTACATATCCTATAAATTGAAGTTTCTCAATCAATATTTCGTAATGAATACATTTAAAGGCTCCACTTATGTCACATACAAGTGAGGTTTTATTCTTATTTTCAAAAGCAGTGCTGGTACTTTCTCCCCATCCAGAACCAAACCGATTGTCTTAAACGAGTTATTTTCTTCATTTTAATCACTTCATTGATTTTATATAAGAAGTTAAAGTTACAAACGATGAGATAAGGGCTGAAGTAGATAACATTAACGTAATGGATCAAGACAGAAAAAGAGAGTTGGAACACATACTTAGAAAGTATAAAAGAGTGTTCTCCAGCAAACTAGGATTAGTGAGGGAGAACCTTATCAATTTAAAGTTAAACCACCTCAGCCATTTAAGCAGAGACCCCATGTGGTACCGACACCATTAGCAAAACAAGATGTTATAGAGAAAGAAATTCAAATAATGTTGAATTTGCGGATTACAGAGAACTGATGAGTCGATATTGTAATCCCTTAGTGTATGTGATGAAGAACGATGAATCAGTAAGAGTGACATTAGATACATGGGTATTACTTCTTAGTTGTGGTTCATCTGTAAAGGGATGTGGTTCATATGTAAAGGAGACCGCTTATAGAACGCTGGTGCGACCTGTTCTTGAGTACTGCTCGAGCGTTTGGGATCCCTATCAGGTTGGATTGATGGAGGACATAGAAGTAATTCAGATGCGGGCTGCTAGATTTGTTACTGGTAGGTTTGATCATCATGCGAGTCTTATGGAAATGCTTCAGGAACTCGGGTGGGAGTCTCTAGAGGAAAGGAGGCGTTCTTTTTGTGAATCGCTACTGAGGAAATTTAAGAGAACCAGCATTTGAGGCTGACTGCAGTACAATTTTACTGCCACCAACTTACATTTTGCGGAAAGACCACAAAGATAAGATAAGAGAGATTAGTTTGGGAGTGGAACAGGGAGAGAAGATGCTAATTATGGAAATACTGGAAGAACTATTGTCCAGTCTTCATTTGATATATGGCTACCGACAGATTCAGTTGCCAGAGAAGTGCAGACAGAACATGGCTTTAGTATGCAGATGTCACCAACTCAAGGTACTGCTGTTTGGATTAAATATGTATGTGGCAGCAATATTATTAGCATTTTATTTGTAACATAACTTTCCTTATTGGCAAATGAAAGTCCTACAATTACTTAAATTAATAAAAAAATATGCTGTGCATGGGCGTGTGTTTCTCAGGAAGGACACATTACAAATATGATTGCACAATGTGGTTAGCAATTTACAAACGTCCATATATAATTAATATTTTTAGAATATTGAACAATTATTATCCAGGCACTACAGTCTGGAACCGCGCGATCGCTAGGGTCGCAGGTTCGAATCCTGCCTCGGGCATGGATCTGTGTGATGTCCTTAGGTTAGTTAGGTTTAAGTATTTCTACGTTCTAGAGGACTGATGACCTCAAATGTTAAGTCCCATAGTGCTCAGAGCCATTTGAACATTTTTTTTTTTTTTGAGCAACTATTACCTTTAAACCCTTGGGTTATATACGGCTCTTATATTCTTTCATTTTTTTGGGCCATGATGGTTTATTGTGTGTCATCACTGTTTGAAGGCTAGTCCACCAGAAAAATACTATTGTGACTTCCACATAAAGAGTGGTAACAAATATTCAATCAGACTATGTAAAAAGACAGATCTGCCTTATTGGCATGAGGAGAATAAAATATTGAAACGACATGATGTGCAGTCAGTCACTTTGCCTTCAAACTATGTGATCAAAATTTCCTGATACATACCATAGGAAACAAAATGGCGGCCATTTGAAAAAAACATAGGGTTCTTTTTCATCGATTTTTCGACTTCGTCGGCCAAGTAAAGATATTTATAGTTGATGGATCGGAATAAAAGAGGTACAACTCCTAGACAATTTAGTTAGCTTCGTCGGAAACACAAAATCATGCCAACCGGTTCAATAGAATCGAAGTTAACATACTGTGCGATAAAAAAAATGTTATTTCGAAAAATTACGCGTTTGAAGTTTTGACTACGTATAAATGCAATATTATGCAACGTACGTTCAATCTGCTATTCCGGGTCCATAAACTAGTCCTTCCTCTTCCTCATAGAGGGCGTTCTTCTCGATCTGGGCCATCCTGCACTCTCCAGAGCCGCTCGTGCGGTCGGTGACAAGAGGTTTCGGCCGCTTGAATCCGGTGGTCGTCCGAATGCTTGGCGAACTGCGTCGAATAGAGTCCCAGGGTGACGTCCATCTTTGTCATGGTCTTCAGAATTGCTGAATCTCCTTTGCTGAAGATGATCACTGCCAGGAAAGTCGCAATCTCCACAGTTTTCGCACCACAATGCAAATGCTTGGAGGCTAACTTCCAAACACACGAGTTAAAACTTTCTTTTGAATTTTGTGTGTTTCCTCCCAAGCACTGGGACAATAACTCGTCCTCTGAAAGAAAAAAACTGGTGCAGGAAAAAGGTCAATATCAGGCAGGTGCATTTTCCGTTCCGTATTCGGAAAAACCGTTTCAGGGGTGGATTCTAAACACTTCCATGGATCCAAAAATGCAATTTCAAAAATCGATTTTTTTGACCAAAAGGTAGTAAACCTCCCCTTAAGTTAAAAGGGTATCATGTTCTCCACCAAGATATAAATGACAGGAAAGAAGACATATCTTTGTTAATAAGATCTTCTGTGGCTTTTGCCATACAGTAAATGGATTTTACGAATGTATGTAATTTCTGAGTGGTAGCAGCAAAAGTACATTATCATCACAATTTTTAACTATAATCTCAATTGATTGTTTGCTGAGTTCTAAAGTAACAACAACAAAATGGTACTCATTATTTAATCAGTTAAGTCCACCATTTTTATTATGCAGAGGCTTCAATGTTCGTAATTCTTCGGAGAAGCCATTTAGGAAGTAATGAATCAATTGAATTTATTTATATTAAATGACACTGCTTACTGTACCACAGTGGAAAAAATAGGCTGATGAGATATCTGTTTGTTCAGCATTGTTAGCAGACACATTTGAATAGAAAGTTAACTCATATCCAATAGGTTCCTATCACTATTCAATTGAAATATTAGTATATAATTCCAAACTTAATGTTTCCTATGAACCATAATTGAGGCGGAATGTAAGGAAAGCAAACTAAACTACATACCAAAGACTTTTAGATGTAGAATGTAGTACATTTGGTCTCTTAGAAGAGTGTCATAGTACACACAGAAAATTTGTAAATATGATCAATGTAGCAGCATCAGCCTCCATTCCTTAGAAGAAGGCGACAAGAAATCCTAAATTTCATCCTGTACCATGGTGGAATGCTAAGTGTTCACGCGTAATTGCTGAAGTCCCGACAATGGCGACATCACCCGAAATTTTTCGTGACATAAACACAAATATTTCTAATCACGTTTTCGTTACAGTGCAAAATTCGTTTAAAAGACAGCTGCTTGCTTCATCAATGTATATTGTCGCAATAAAAGTGTAATTAAGCGTTCCGAAATCGTATTTAACTATCACATTTCGTATTGTTTACTAGTTAGATAGACGCGATCTAGCCCAAAGTTTCCGAGTTATAAACGTTTAAAAACCCAGACGCGCTTGATAACGTAAGTTCTCTGAAAGCAAAGTAATTAAAAATTCATTCTTCTGTCATTGTATATCTAAATCAGTACAAAAACAACAACCACCGCACATAAGACCTTTGTGTCGTTTTTTGTTTACTCACAACCAATCTCGCGTCCTTGACAAATATGAAACATTCTTTAAAATTAATTATTCTTTCGAAACTGACTAGGAGTGAGAAATGTGGGAGCTGTTATAGAGTAGTGAGTAAAGTGATTTGTGCCAGTCTTGTAGGAAATATTTTCACTGGGGGGTTCCAGTGGGAAGATTGTTGGGAAAAGAGAAAAAGCTCTCTCCTGGAACTTCAGAGCATGCAGGAGGAACATTTTGATTGGGGAACAGGAAAGGAAAATCTATGCCCTTCAGGCACAGTTGCAGGGTGCAAGGAAGGAACTGATAAGGATCAAGGGAGATAGGGGAGGAGGAGGGTGGTTGGGAACTGGCAGCTGGTAGGAGGATAGGAAGAAACAAAACGCTATCTAACAGTTTTATCATCAGCACCAAAAACAGGTATCGACCACTGCCAGAGTTAAGTGGAGAAGAGCCTCAGGTAGAATGAGGAGCAGGAAATGTGCAGCACACTTCAATCGAGGCCAAGAAGTCTAGGAATGTACAAAGTGTTAGGAAGAAGAAAGTGCTGCTACTAGGTAGTAGCCATGGGCGAGGTGTAGGAGCGCAGTTACAGGAAAGTTTAGGTGCAGCGTACCAGGCCACCAGTATCTTCAAGCCAAATGCAGGGCTGAGTCACATGGTAGAGGACTTAGGGTCTTTATGTAAGGACTCTACAAAAGAGGACCATGTAGTGATAGTGGGTGGGGCAGGAAACAGTTTGGACAGGGATGGAGCATATGGCATAGGTGGTGACCTGGACAAGATAGCTTCTCTACCTCATGGCAACAACGTACACTTTGTTGAGCTGTTCCAGCGTCATGATCGACCACACCTTAATTGAGCTGTGAGGTGAATCAGTGTGGGGTTGGGGATGGCTATGAGGACACCCAACTTTGCTCATGTTTCTCTGGTGCCCGTCGGAATTATCAACAGATGGGGTTTCACCAGGCATGGCCTACACCTAAACAGGACTGGGAAGGGAAAATTGGTACAGCTGATTTATGAAAGTATAGTGGGTGGATCTCGGACCACACATGGGTAGGAAAAGTAGGTTTTTTTAAGGATAAATCCAGACAACAGTTCCCCCTGCCTAAAGAGTATCTTCAGCAGTTTAAAAAATACTGAAACAATCATTCACAAGACAGATTTTAAAACTTCAAATATCACACATACCAGATGTCACAAAGAAAAACAAACCACTGGAAAAAGTAACATGGGGCATTTCACAGACTTAACAATCATCCAACAAAACATGCAATCAATAAAAAATAATATACAACTATTAGAAGTTAAGCTCCAATCTTTGAACAGCACAGTACTTTGTGGTACTGAGCACTGATGTAGGGACAGAAATCCAACATGTAGTATTATCATTGTATGAAGGGGAAAACTCTTACTGCAGAACTGCTTCAAGGGGTGGAGGATCATGCATTTATATCAGAAAAGGAACACAGTTCAAATCAAGACATGACCTCAGTACAGTAAGTGAAGGCAAACACTTCAAAATATCAGCTATTAACAGGGCTTGATATCAATAATAAATTAATCATTTTGTTTGTATATAGATCTCCCAGTGAAGTGTGGACACTTTTTTCAATAAATTAACAGAAGTTCTAGATAGTCTCAAGTACAAAGGTCAACATAATTTTGTGTTGGGACACTAACACCAACACTAATATCATAAGTGAATCCAGCAGCACCTTCACAAATATCTTTTAAAGTTTTGGCATGTCCCTAATGGTCAATAGTGCAACAAGGGTTACTACAATGACTGCATCAGTAACTGACCACATAGTCACAAATAAGGACAGGGAAAAATGTGATGTAGCTGTAAAAGATCTCAGACTATCAGACCACCTCTGTCAAATAACAACTGTAAAATCAGGTATCGAATCATTCCCTAAACTACAAACCTACAAACGACATCTATCAGAAATCAAAATAAAAGACTTTTCAAAAGGACTAGAAAAACAAAGCTGGGGTGAAGTGTATAAGGAAACCAATGTGAATATCATATTCTCTAAATTCTCCACATTGTTTAAACTGAACTTTGAAAAGGCATTTCCAAAAGTATGCATGTCTGTATCAAGATCTCACAAAAACAGATGCATAACAGCAGGTATTAAGAAGTCCTCCTAAACACTTAAACACCACAGTTCCATGAAAAAGATTCACAATGATCCAGAATTCTTAAATTTCTATCGTAGATACAAAAAGATCTATAGGAAGGTGCTGATTGCTGCAAAAAAGTCATTTAATGACGAATTAATAATAATGCAGAGACTAAAAGCAAAGCAGTCTGGGATGTTATAAAAAAGGAAATGGGGAGAGGCAAACAAATGCAGAATAACATACTGCTAAGGGAGTGGGGATAAGGTAATAAATGATCCACAGTACTTAGCAAACTATGTAAACGAGCATTTTTTCAAGAATTGCAGATAAGTTACAACAACAATTCCTCAAAACAAATATAACACCTGTAAATAATGTTGCAGTAAATACATAAAATGTTACTTCCAACCATAGAGAATGAAATCAATAAAACCGTTCAAAAACTAAAAAATAAGAAGTTAGTAGGCTTATATGAAGTACCAATATGTGTACCAAAACAGTGCATAGGGATTATAGATTATACAAGGCATCTTAACAAATATAATAAATGAATCTTTCACATCAGGGATATTTCCAGAGCAGATAAAACAGGCAAGAGTTGTACCTTTGCTTAAGAAAGGTAATGCAGAAGACATGAAAAATTACCGGCCCATTTGCTGCTGTCACCATTCTCAAAAGTGATAGAAGCAAGAAAGACAGATTAACGAATTATTTGAATTAATACAAACTTTTAAGCGAATCACTGTTTGGTTTCCAAAGAGGCAAAAATACGGAGTCAGCCATAGCAGAATTCACAGAAGTTGTATTTGATGCTCTTGATAAAGATGAGTGTGTCACAGGTATATTTTTGGATCTTTCTAAGGTCTTTGATACAGTCGATGACAAGATACTGTTAAATAAATTAGATGCATTAGGAATAAGACGGGTAGCTAATGACTGTTTTCGATCATACCTAGCAGATAGGGTACAAAGAGAAGAGATAACACACACTTGAAATAGATCGAAACATTTAATAAAACACTTATCAGAACCAAAATACATTAATATAGGGGTTCCACAAGGTAGCATATTAGGACCAATCCTATTCCTGATATACATCAATGACTTTCCCAGTAGCGTTACTTATGGTGAAAAAATTCTCTTCACTGATGACAGTAATATTATACTCACTGAGAAAACAAGAGAACTCCTTGCAGAGAAAGTAAATGAGACTCTCAAGGACGTTTATGATTGGTCAGTAAGCAATAAAGTGACATGGAACACAAAGAAATCTAATGCCATGAATTTCAGTTTGAAGAGGAAAAACTACAATGGTAAATTAAGTGTAGATGGCACCTTTATAGACTGTGTAACAAATGCAAAATTTCTAGGAATGAATACTGTTTCTCAGCTGAAGTGGTGTCAAACCACAAAGGTACTTGAAAACAGAATGTCATCAGCTTGTTACGTCTTTAGAATCCTATCATCAGTGTGTAACATGCAGGGTCTTTTAGTTACTTATTATTCGTATCTACACTCAGTTCTTAGCTATGGCATTCTTTTTGGGCAACAAACGCACAAAATATGAACACAGTTTTCAAACTACAGAAAAGAGCCATAAGAATAATAACCAAAAATACTAGATGAATTCATTATAAAGATCTGTACAAATTACTGGAGATTTTAAATGATCCATGTGAATACATTTGCCTGTCAATTGTACACATTAAAAATAACATTGGTAATTACTGCACAAACAGCTCTTTCCATAACATGCAACTTACATTTAGCAAGAAAAAATAAACATAAAACTCGAAACAGCATTTTCTACCAAGGAATATAATTATACAATAAATTACGAAAAGAGATTAAAGAAATTGCAAAAATACATTTATTTAAAAAGGCAGCCAAACAGTACCTGTTATGCAATACATTTTATTCATTGAAGGATTACTTAGATAAAACAGAGTAGGGATTTGATAAAAAAAGTTGTACAAATAAATAATAATAATGAGTATAAAACATCCAACATTCCACATAACACCACCACATTATGTTTTTTCCTTCACTTTTCCTTTCTAGGAATACTTCCCCCCAAGCTATGTGTAGAACTATACTAACACCTCTTCCTCTTTTTAAGCTCAACATTTCACTCACTACAGAGGGATACTGACTCAGTTTTTTAGGATAGCAAATTGGAAGTTGTGGTACAAAAAAATTGTTCAAATGGCTCTGAGCACTATGGGACTTAACATCTATGGTCATCAGTCCCCTAGAACTTAGAACTACTTAAACCTAACTAACCTAAGGACATCACACACATCCATGACAGAGGCAGGATTCGAACCTGCGACCGTAGCAGTCGCGCGGCTCCGGACTGAGCGCCTAGAACTGCTAGACAGCTGTGGTACAGAAAATGGCCTAGAGATCACCAGTGTGTGTGTGTGTGTGTGTGTGTGTGTGTGTGTGTGTGTGTGTGTGCGTGTGTGTGTTTATGTGTGTAGTGAGTAAAGGGTTATGAAACAATGTGTGTATAGTGTGCAGTGATTAAGTGACTAATAGTGAGATATGCGTGAACAGTGTGGCATTACATTATTTAATAAGTTATTTGTAAAAAAAAGTATTATATACCAGGAGTAAATCTAATGATTGTCTCTAACTGGAAGTCTGTAAATGTATGTGTATGCGAATTAGCTTATTTTTATATCAGTCTAAACGTGTAAATACTTTGTCATGTCCTACTGTAAATTAGCGTATACACAATTCAAGCGCAATAGCACATGAGAAATTTTTTGCAACAACAGGGTAACAATTATTAAACTATATGAAGTAAAATCGTCATAACTTCTGAACAGTCTGCGCTAGGATGTTCAAACTGCACAGTTGACCATGCGGCTTGATGGGAATTAGTATGCTCATGTATGGTTTGGTTTAGCGATGAAGCCCACTTTCATTTGGATGTGTTCATCAATAAGCAAAATTGGCGCATTTGGGGAACTGATAATACGCATTACGCGATCGAACAGTCTGTCCACCCTCAACAGGTGACTGTGTAGTGTGCAACGTCCAGTCACAGAATAACTGGTGCAATGTACCTTTATGGCACGGTGACTACCAAACAGTACATGAAGGTTTTGGAAGATGATTTCATCCCCATTGTCCAAGGTGACCCTGATTCTGACAATATAAGGTTCATGTAAAATGGAGCTCGACCACACTGAAGCAGAAGAGTGTTTGATGTTCTGGCTCTGGGGCAACCAGAGGCCACTAGCATGGGCCTCGATTGGCCGCCATATTCTCCGGATATGAACACATGCGACTCCTTTTTGTGGGACTATATTAAAGGCAAGGTATAAGGCAATAACTCCAAAACATTTACTGAGCTGAAAACAGCCATTCAGGAGGTCACTAACAGCATCGATGTTCCGTTACTTCAGCGGATGATGCAGAATTTCGATATTCGTCTGCGCCACATCATCGCTTATTATGGAAAGCATATCGAACATGTCATACCATAAATCCAAATATCTGCAGTGATGTTTACATGTCGAATAAAGTGTGTACACGCCATAGTTTGCAACTAATTTACGTTTGTTTTCGTGTAGTTCAATAATTGCCAATACTAAACGATTCATTAAACTCCAAAATAAATCTTTCTGGAAAAAAGATTGTGAAAGGATTGTTATTGCACCTCTACTAGAAGAAGGAGAAACATCACAGACTGGAAAGAGCATTCACAAAGAAGCACAGGCATCTAGCGAATTATTTACAAAAACTTTTACAATCCAAGGATTAGAAATGGTACTTAAATGTTCTACATCCACAGCATTGGGAAATGGTCATATAAATTACCTTATGACATACAACTGGCCAATGGCAGCAAAAAAGATACTCTTGCAGATCTTTAAAGCAGTATGGTCAGAAAGTGAAGTTCCTCAAGAATGAACCACACTAATTATTGTACCTATACCAAGCCTCATAAAGATCCTTCAACAGCAGGTTCATATCGTACAATTGCACTGTCATTGGGCTTAGTAAAGACTTTGAACAGTTTCTCAAATTATATTGGAGTGGTCATTAGAACATAATAAAAATTTACCAAAGTCACAGTATGGTTTCCAGAAAGGGAGAAGATCTGTTGACTATTTAGACATCCTCACAATGGACATTGAAAAAGTATTCAATGAGAAATGTTACCTTACAGTATGATTCTTTGATATACTGGGAGAATATTGCTGTAGACGTTATCTTACTCTTGCAGAATATAGACGACTTATGTGTCCCACGAATTTGTCTCCGTTTCCTTCAAAACTATCTATAATGTAGAACTGTATACATTAAAAAGCAAGACAACAGCTTATCTGTGCCCTTCTTAGTGTTGAAAGGTTGACCTCAAGGTGCTATTCTTAGTCCCCTCTTTATGCTTCATTTGTAGCAAATTTGGAACGTGTATTTGGTCCTACTATTCATATGTTACAATAAACACATAATGTCTGCAGATATACAGCATCCATCAGCCTGGAATGGTGTTGCTCATGGATGAATAATGCTAGTGATCTACTATTGGAATGGTCGCTGAGAAATGCCTCAGTTTGTCACAATCAAAATCTTCTGTAGTTTCCTTTTCACGAAAACAACGAACATACCCAATGAATACAATAAGCCTGGGACCTTTTAGGTTTAATGCATGACCATCAGCAAAGGTAATTGGTCTTTTTCTGGAGAGCAGACTAACCTGGACAGAATATGTTAATCATATTGTTACAAAAAGCGAAAAAAAGCTCTGAATGTTTTATGTGCTCTAAGCTGTGTGTAATGAGGAACCCAGCCAGACATATGGCTTATCCTATACATGGACGCTCTGTAATGAACTACAGAAGTTTTCTATTTTGAAATCCCCCACGAAATGTACTAGAAAAACTAAAAGTATTTCAGTATCGAGCTACTACGTGGTGACTAGGAGCAATGAAATCATCACCATGTAACACCCTTCTGAAAGAGGCCAAAGAAATACCTCTTGAGCCCGTAGAAAACTACTTGCTAAAAACTTCTGCTTCAAGGATCTGTAGTAATTAATCATCCCATCATAGTTAAAGGTAAGCTATTGGAAGAAAGCGGGTACTCAGACGAATGCAAATGAACACTGCTGTTAAAATTATAGTAACAGGCTTTCGATGTCTCAGATTTCTGTTCCTTTTGACATGAGTGCTACCAGCATCCAGTAAAGAATATTAGAAAACAGTCCGCCCACATGAAGATTTTTTATCTACTAGACAGAATGAGTCAAGAACTTAGAGCAAATATAGAAACAATAAATTACCTAGAAAACGAATAGCCAAATTTTTATGTGTATATACTGACAGATCCAAAACTCATGGTGGTGTTGGCTGCAATATTATTGCTCTAGGCTGTAGGTAGCTTAAAAGGTGTTATTACCATCATTAAATAGTGTTTTCACTGCAGATGTAACAGCTGTTTAAGATGAAATTAAGTTTAGTACTGAAAAAGGGAACAAAACACTAATTCTAACTGAATAGAAGTACTTTTGGAGCAATTAGAGTATACAAAATGGAAAGCTGATAACAGTTCTACCTATGATGTGGTGGAACTACCAATGAAAGTTAACAACAAAAATGGATCGGTAATCTAATAATGTTAGAGGAGCACTCAGGTATTTGACATAACGAAAAAGTAGATGGTCTTGCAAAAGAAAGCATCAAAGAAGGAGACCCAACATTTATACAGCTTCCATATTCTGACTTTCTCCGTGTGCTTTTTGTTCGCTTCAGGCCAATAAATATACCAAAAAACCCATGCTACAGTTACAAACATCTCTTAAGGAAACATCAGTTATTAGAAAAAGGTTGTGACACGGATGTTTCCTCATACACCTCTACAGGATTGGCGTGATAGGTTCTCTCACATGCGAGGAACATCCAGAAGACAATGGGGATCTTGGCCATGTCATTTTGGGATGTTCCATATATGATTCACATCGAAAAAACTGTGCAAAAACCTTGTAAAAATGAAGATTTCCTTATCAACAAATATTAAAATTTTAATGAGTGAGAACAACTAGAAAAGCAATAGTTTAATACACACCTCGACAAAAGTTTGCAATATCATAGTGTTTATTATGATGACTTCTTATAGTACAAACACTGAGGTTTGTACGATACATTATAAACAAAATAAACATAATTCGTTCGGATTTCTATACGTTACTAAAAAGAAATTACAAAACAAAGAAAACTCTGTCCTAAGTGTACATCTTGAAAACAAAAACAAATGAAAACCTTTATCTGGTGATAATTATTATCATTCTTTAGTATTGAGATGTCCTCCTCACAGATGGATGAGTTCTTCCACTCTATGAAGGATGCTCTGCATGGGAACGTCACGTTTATCTTGGGGCTTCAGTGAGGCCTGAAAACTATCAGGTGGATTTGGATGCTGTGCAATGGCCATGTTCACTAAGTCCCATGCATGCTAAATTGCGTTCATGTCTGGGGACTGTGCTGGCCAACGCATTCGATAGATGTTGCGTCTTTGAGGATACCGAGACACTGTTAGAGTACAGTGCGGTCTTGCATTGCCATCAACTAAATTGAAGTTGTCACCATCTTCACGTCTGTATGGCCTACAGTTGTTGTGAGACTTCTTGGAAGTATCGGGGGACAGTCAAATTGCCATAGCTAGGAAGGGTCTGCCATCCCATCATTATTGCTGTCCAGAACATTACGCTTTGACCTGAAAACAGATAGACTTTGTGAGCGGACTATTGGAGGAAACGATTCTGCATTGATGTTGTCATACGAGGACGACCACTGCGACGTCTGTCGTTAACATTTCCTGTCTCTCTATACTTTCTTCCCACCTTAAACACCACTTTGAGCGGCATGTAATCGATCGGCAACGTCTTGCTGTGTATGACCTGCTGAAAGTTAAGCCACTATCCTGACTCTATCAAAGTTTTACATTCCACCACATGGCGTGTTACTGCAGTGCTGAACACAACCTGAATGAACCTGTTGTTAATACTAGGTGCTTGTGGTGTGCCTCTGCAGCAGCACAGCCACAAAGCATACCAACAGTAAACACTGTCCAGTATATGGGCTCTAACTGGATAAAACATGAAGTGCCTCTATCAATGAGACCCCTAGTATTGTACACTACATTTACGATAGTATTCCAAACTTTTGTTGAGTAGTGTAGATTACTTATAAGAGGCGGAGATAAAGCTCTGACATATAAAACACTAAATTCGTAACTGTAATTTCGTAATTTCACGTATGTACATAGTAGTTGTGTAATTAAAATTTAACTGAAGTGACAAACCTAAACAACTGTAATGGCTGTTTTGTTTCCTAGAAAAAGTTAATAAAATATTAATTAAAAAATAACTCTGTGGGAACTGTCTAACTGCTTAACGCAGAAAATTGACTATGATTACGTGCCAAGTTCAGCAACTGACATTAGGTGGATCTGCTCACAAATGAACTCATTCATTGGACATTGCATGTCTTGAATTATTTGTTTATATATGTGAATAGCAAGCATCATTACAAAATAATGGGTTCTGTCTTCAGTTAAATAAAGAAATACTTTATGAAGTGACAAACTGTACTTAAACCATGTAGTAGGAATCCCACTGTAGCATTCACAAATTCCTTATAAACACATATTTATAGCAAGCTTGAAGAGATGAACAGGATTTGAAAAGTGTTGTAATTGAAAGTGTGGACTTGCTAAGGTTCATATTACTGAAAAAAGTCAGTATTGTAAAGGTATTTTTTTATTTCTGTATAATGAAGATCATTTTTTGCTTCAGTCACTGAGTTTAAAAACTGAAGTGCAAATATAAAACTGATTTGTGCTTTTAGAGATTTAAAACTATTCTTGAGCCTAATTAAAATCCTATAAAAATATAACAATATTCAAATTATTGCAGTCACTGAATAATGACAGCTGTGTACAGTAGTACCAAGTTTGGTTACAAAATTAATGACCATACAACCAAAAGAATATTTACAGCAGCTGCAATTTATCAGTTGTTGTTGTTGTGGTCTTCAGTCCTGAGACTGGTTTGAGGCAGCTCTCCATGCTACTCTATCCTGTGCAAGCTTCTTCATCTCCCAGTACGTACTGCAAGCTACATCCTTCTGAATCTGCTTAGTGTATTCATCTCTTGGTCTCCCCCTACGATTTTTTACCCTCCACGCTGCCCTCCAATACTAAATTGGTGATCCCTTGATGCCTCAGAACATGTCCTACCAACCGATCCCTTCTTCTGGTCAAGTTGTGCCACAAACTTCTCTTCTCCCCAATCCTATTCAATACCTCCTCATTAGTTACGTGATCTACCCATCTAATCTTCAGCATTCTTCCGTAGCACCACATTTCAAAAGCTTCTATTCTCTTCTTGTCCAAACTATTTACCGTCCATGTTTCACTTCCATACATAGCTACACTCCATACAAATACTTTCAGAAATGACTTCCTGACACTTAAATCTATACTCGATGTTAACAAATTTCTCTTCCTCAGAAACGCTTTCCTTGCCATTGCCAGTCTACATTTTATATCCTCTCTACTTCGACCATCATCAGTTATTTTGCTCCCCAAATAACAAAACTCCTTTACTACTTTAAGTGTCTCATTTCCTAATCTAATACTCTCAACATCACCCGACTTAATTCGACTACATTCCATTATCCTCGTTTTGCTTTTGTTGATGTTCATCTTAGATCCTCCCTTCAAGACACCATCCATTCCGTTCAACTGCTCTTCCAAGTCCTTTGCTGTCTCTGACAGAATTACAATGTCATCGGCGAACCTCAAAGTTTTTATTTCTTCTCCATGGATTTTAATTCCTACTCCAAATTTTTCTTTTGTTTCTTTCACTGCTTGCTCAATATACAGATGGAATAACATCAGGGATAGGCTACAACCCTGTCTCACTCCCTTCCCAACCACTGCTTCCTTTTCATGCCCCTCGACTCTTATAACTGCCATCTGGTTTCTGTACAAATTGTAAATAGCCTTTCGCTCCCTGTACTTTACCCCTGCCACCTTTAGAATTTGAAAGAGGGTATTCCAGTCAACATTGTCAAAAGCTTTCTCTAAGTCTACAAATGCTAGAATCGTAGGTTTGCCTTTCCTTAATCTTTCTTCTAAGATAAGTCGTAAGGTCAGTATTGCCTCACGTGTTCCAGTATTTCTACGGAATCCAAACTGATCTTCCCCGAGGTAGGCTTCTACTAGTTTTTCCATTCGTCTGTAAAGAATTCGTGTCAGTACTTTGCAGCTGTGGCTTATTAAACTGATTGTTCGGTAATTTTCACATCTGTCAACACCTGCTTTCTTTGGGATTCGAATTATTATATTCTTCTTGAAGTCTGAGGGTATTTCACCTGTCTCATACATATTGCTGACCAGATGGTAGAGTTTTGTCAGGACTGGCTCTCCCAAGGCCGTCAGTAGTTCCAATGGAATGTTGTCTACTCCGGGGGCCTTGTTTCGACTCAGGTCTTTCAGTGCTCTGTCAAACTCTTCACGCAGTATCGTATCTCCCATTTCATCTTCATCTACATCCTCTTCCATTTCCATAATATTGTCCTCAAGTGCATCGCCCTTGTATAGACCCTCTATATACTCCTTCCACCTTTCTGCTTTCCCTTCTTTGCTTAGAACTGGGTTTCCATCTGAGCTCCTGATGTTCATACAAGTGGTTCTCTTATCTCCAAAGGTCTCTTTAATTTTCCTGTAGGCAGTATCTATCTTACCCCTAGTGAGATAAGCCTCTACATCTTTACATTTGTCCTCTAGCCATCCCTGCTTAGCCTTTTTGCACTTCCTGTCGATCTCATTTTTGAGACGTTTGTATTCCTTTTTGCCTGCTTCATTTACTGCATTTTTATATTTTCTCCTTTCATCAATTAAATTCAATATTTCTTCTGTTACCCAAGGATTTCTACTAGCCCTCGTCTTTTTACCTACTTGATCTTCTGCTGCCTTCACTACTTCATCCCTCAGAGCTACCCATTCTTCTTCTACTGTATTTCTTTCCCCCATTCCTGTGAATTGTTCCCTTATGCTCTCCCTGAAACTCTGTACAACCTCTGGTTTAGTCAGTTTATCCAGGTCCCATCTCCTTAAATTCCCACCTGTTTGCAATTTCTTCAGTTTTAATCTACAGGTCATAACCAATAGATTGTGGTCAGAGTCCATATCTGCCCCTGGAAATGTCTTACAATTTAAAACTTGGTTCCTAAATCTCTGTCTTACCATTATATAATCTATCTGATACCTTTTAGTATCTCCAGGGTTCTTCCATGTATACAACCTTCTATCATGATTCTTAAACGAAGTGTTAGCTATGATTAAGTTATGCTCTGTGCAAAATTCTACCAGTCGGCTTCCTCTTTCATTTCTTAGCCCCAATCCATATTCACCTACTACGTTTCCTTCTCTCCCTTTTCCTACACTCGAATTCCAGTCACCCATGACTATTAAATTTTCATCTCCCTTCACTATCTGAATAATTTTTTTATTTCATCATACATTTCTTCAATTTCTTCGTCATCTGCAGAGCTAGTTGGCATATAAACTTGTACTGCTGTAGTAGGTGTGGACTTCGTATCTATCTTGGCCACAATAATGCGTTCACTATGCTGTTTGTAGTAGCTTACCCACATTCCTATTTTCCTATTCATTATTAAACCTACTCCTGCATTACCCCTATTTGACTTTGTATTTATAACCCTGTATTCGCCTGACCAAAAGTCTTGTTCCTCCTGCCACCGAACTTCACTAATTCCCACTATATCTAACTTTAACCTATCCATTTCCCTTTTAAAATTTTCTAACCTACCTGCCCGATTAAGGGATCTGACATTCCACGCTCCGATCCATAGAACGCCGGTTTTCTTTCTCCTGATAACGACATCCTCTTGAGTAGTCCCCGCCCGGAGATCCGAATGGGGGACTATTTTACCTCCGGAATATTTTACCCAAGAGGACGCCATCATCATTTAATCATACAGTAAAGCTGCATGCCCTCGGGAAAAATTACGGCCGTAGTTTCCCCTTGCTTTCAGCCGTTCACAGTACCAGCACAGCAAGGCCGTTTTGGTTATTGTTACAAGGCCAGATCAGTCAATCATCCAGACTGTTGCCCTTGCAACTACAGAAAAGGCTGCTGCCCCTCTTCAGGAACCACACGTTTGTCTGGCCTCTCAACAGATACCCCTCCATTGTGGTTGTACCTACGGTACGGCTATCTGTATCGCTGAGGCACGCAAACCTCCCCACCAACGGCAAGGTCCATGGTTCATGGGGAGGGGGGGGCAATTTATCAGTTTCTTGACTAATTCTAAAAATACAAACAAAACAGAATTGCTTAGGCAATACATGACTTTCCGATGTACCTACGGGGAATTGTAGATAGTTTCCAAGCACTTAAATCGATTTAAAATGACATTTTGGAAATGGTGGTCTTCGGAATGCAATACGTGTATTGCAGTGATAATAGTGTTTTCAGTTGCCCGATATCAAAAAGTTTCTTGTGACTTTAATGCGAATCGGTGCTGCCTCTCATTTACCTGTATTAGATGTTTGTATCTTACATTCGAAAATAATTTTCTTCCTCAGCAGATAGCCCCTTATTAGCATATTGGATGTGTACGAGATACCTATTCTCAACATTTCTGGGCTCCTACTCTAATACGGGGAGAAGCTAATTTCAAGTGAAGCTCCTCGCTGCGAAAAGCGTGACTTTTCGCGATCTTCAAAGTCGCATAAGTAGCGTTCCCAACTTCGGCAAATGGAAACGCTACTTGGCCCTTCGTCCACACATTGATGACAACGTTGGCGC
Source organism: Schistocerca cancellata (assembly GCF_023864275.1). Taxonomy (NCBI): domain Eukaryota; kingdom Metazoa; phylum Arthropoda; class Insecta; order Orthoptera; family Acrididae; genus Schistocerca; species Schistocerca cancellata. The sequence continues at coordinate 104,159,078 of NC_064626.1, forward strand.
CAACACTGGTCAATTTAGTTTAGTGATACTAGACATGTCATGTTTCCAGTTTCATACAGAGTAAAACAAATATCTTCGAAATTAGTCATTGACACATAAAAACAATTTTTTTGTAATATCATTTTATGTGTAAGACAGATATTTAATAGCACTACACGGCGATGATACTGTAGCGACCGCTACTCACGTCTACTGCTGTGTCCGCACACGTTAGTTCCGTTTTCGCCATCCATAGATACAATTGTTCAGTGACTGCTCGGCAACAAATGAATGGCGTAAACCGCCAAGTTTGAATCCGCCGCTTGGAGCGCTGAATAATGTTGTGCCTACTCCTTGCAGTTATAAATTTTGTGTTTATGTTTACTCTGTTCCTTGGTTACTGTTTTGTTGTTTACAAGTTCCATATAGCAACTGTGCTTCTTTTTCTGTAATACCAAGTAATAAAACGTTCGAGTATATTCTCAGCGCGTGTTTGAATATTTATTAAGTACGGGTAGCTCTACACGAAGAAAATATACCTGTCAGTTCTGACCCCGAAGTGATCGGCGCTGAGAAAACCGGTCCCGCGACAAAACTGATTGCAGAATGGAATCGCCTGCAGTATCGAGACTGTCTGTTCGCCTCCCAATGTTTTAGCCACATAATCCAGGTTCACTCAGGTTGAGGCCAGCTTTTGCTATGCCGGAATTACAGCGGATACGACTAAGTTTGCATTCATAGTGAGTCAGCTAGAGCAACGCTATGCTTCCGAAGTTCAATATATAATCACAGCACCACCGACAGAGAATGCATACGAAAGATTAAAGACTGAACTTATTCATAGAGATTCAGCATCGCAGGAAGAACGTATCAGACAATTGCTGACTCAGGAAGAGATAGGAGACAGTAAACCATCTCAGTACTTGCGTCACCTCCAAAGCAAGGTGGACATCGGAACAGTGCCTGACAATTTTCTACGTACACTATGAAGCAGCCGTCCGTTGCAGGTAAAAGCGATTGTCGCATCGCAAACAGAGATGTCTCTGGACGCTGTTGTGGAACTGGCCGACTGCATCCAAGATTCCATCACTCCGAACCAACAGGTTAGTGCTGTGACAATGTCTGGTAGTGTCTTGTCCCTGGCCCTTCCCATTTCACGTGCAGATTACGATGTTCTGTCCGCCAAAGTTGATGCACTGAGCGCACAGATTGGCACTACTGTCACAAGGAGGTCCTAATCGCTATAGAGGACATAGCCGCAAACGATCTAGGAGCCGTTCCTCGACTCAGTCTGTATCAGATGCTGGTCCGACCACTTGCTGGTACCACAGAAGGTTTGGTGAGTAGGTTAAAAAGTGCACTAGTCCCTGCGTTTATCCAAATACGAATGGCGGTCGCACGTAGACGCCACCGACTGCTCAACTACATCCCGATGCCTATTCATTACTGACAGGGTATCAGGCCAGAAGTATTTAATAGACACAGGGTCCGACCTTAGTATCCTGCCCAGAGTGTCAGTGTTGCAGGCCATCCACTGCATTTAGCTTGTCTGCTGCAAATAATTCAGCAGTTGCAACGTACAGCACACAGCATGAAGAATAGAATTTGAGGCTCCGCTGCCAACTCACATGGGACTTTACTGTAGTAGACGTGGCTGAAGCAATAAATGGTGCCGATTTATTAGCTCACTATCAGCTCCTACCGGATGTAATGCATTCCCACCTAATAGACAACCTTACCAGACTTGCAACCACTGGCTGCCATCATGATGCCAGAACATACAGCATCAAGGTCATACACGTTGCAGACGAGGAGTGTCGCTCACTGCTGCATGAGTTAAAGACCTTAATGAGGCCTCCAGGCGAGCCACAGCAAGTATTGCATGATACGGTCCACCTCAAAAAAACTGCGGGCGGACCGCCTGTGTCTTGCCAGCCGAGACGATTGGCTCCAGGACGCCTCGCCATTGCTAAAACAGAATTCGATACAATGTTACCAGAAGGTATCATACAACCCTCAAACAATCCATGGTCATCTGCACTGCATTTGTTACCCAAAAAGGGAGGAGCCTGACGCCCATGTGGCGGTTACAGAGCGCTCAACTCGCGGACCGTGCCTGTCGCTACCCAGTGCCACTACTAAAAGACTATAGCCACGCACTGCATGGAGCCACTGTATTCAGTGTTACAGAATGCGCAAAACCGTATACCAAGATTCCTATGGCAACAGAGGACATTGCAAGGACTGCTATTATTACGCCATTCGGGTTGTATGAAAGCAATTTTATGGCCTTCGGCTTGTGTAATGCTGCTCAAACCTGGCAGAGGTTAATCGATTCTGTGTTGTGAGGGTTGAACTTTTGTTTTGCCTATCTGAACGATGTGTTAGTGTATTCATCGTCCAAGCAGCAACATTGCCAGCACCTGAGAGAAGTTTTTGAGCATTTCGAGAAGTACGGAATGGTGTTAAACACAGCTAAATGTATATTTGCCCAACATCAAGTCGATTTCCTTGGTCATCAAATATGTTCATCAGGTTCATTACCACTCACTGAGAAGGTTGAAACCGTACTGCAATTACCCAAGGAATCTACAATAAAAGAGCTATGCAGATAGTTAGGAATGCTCACGTTTTACCACTATCATTTACCATGTGCTGCCAAACAACAGGCACCGTTGAACACGGCACTGGCTGGTCCCAAGTTTAAGAGCAGTTATCCTGTGCAGTGGTCCGAGGAGATGAATGCAGCTTTCGAAGTAACCAAAAAGAGCCTAGCACAAGCAGCACCGCTGGTGCATCCCAAGCTCGAAGCTCCACTGGCATTAGTGGTGGACGCCAGTCAGTTAGCCATTGGTCCAGTCTTCCAACAGTGGGTGGAAAATGCCTGTCAACTGCTGGGTTATTTCTCGCACAAGCTGTCACCTGCACAATAAAGATGGAGCACATATGATCGGGAACTTTTAGCCATATATCAACCAATCAAGTGCTTTCGACCAGAGGTTGAGGCACGAGAGTTTGTGATATACACCGACCACAAGCCTTTAACATCTGCCTCCAAGAAAAACAGCAACACTTGCTCTCCATGGCAGTACAGCCAATTGAAATTTATTATCCAGTTTAGTATGGACATCCGCCATCTATCAGGCATCACTAATGTGGTTGCGGACTGCCTCTCTAGAATGTCTGGTGTCTCACAGCCTGTGGACATGATGGCGCTTGCCAGGGTGCAACAAGAAGATTCCGAGCTACATGCCATATTGCGTGATGACACTGCAGCACTCAAGTTACAGCAAGTCGACGTTCCTGAAGAGAACATGAAATTGCACTGTGAAGTGTCACATGGTAGATCACGCCCTTTTGCTCACGTTGAATATCACATGCCAGTGTTCGAGTTCTTACATTATCTTTGCCACCTAGGAATCTGGTCGACATTCAAGCTAGTGTCTCAAAGGTTCATGTGGCCAGGGATAGATAGAGACTGCCACAAATGGATGAGAACTTGCCAACATTGTCAACTTTGCAAAATCACTCGCCACATTCATCCCCCAATAGGAGAGTTCCCAGATACTTCTTCACACTTAGCCCATGTTCATCTTGATGTGGTGGGACCACTCCCTCCATCGGATGGCCAGCAGTACATATTCACAATGATTGACAGATATACATGATGGCCTGAAGTAGAACTTATGGACAACCTCTCTGCAGAAACACTATCCACCGCTTTCACATCAATCTGGCTGGTGAGATTCGGCTGTCCATCCATATCACCACCAACACAGCTCAAGTCAGATTTGTTCACACAGCTGGTGAAGTTCTGTGGCTACATCCATCACAAAACGACCAGTGATCATCCGGCCAGCAATGGCATGTTTGAACATTGGCATTGAACACTGGAGGCTGTGCTAATGTGCCACGAGACATCTTGGACGTTTGCACTACCCACAGTCCTGCTGGGTCTACAAGCCACAGACAAACCAGACATAGAGTCCTCGGCAGCTTAATTGGCTTATGGCGAGACTCTGCGCCTACCAAGGGAGTTTGTCGACACAGGCCTACTGTTAGAAATGGACGACAACCAGAGTTCCTTCACAAGTTACGGGAACATGTAAGCCAAATCAAACCCACAAAGGCCTCCAAGCATGGTTGTCCAACAACTTTTGTGCATAACAACCTTGAAAGCTGTTTGCACGTTATGTTACGTACAGACTGTGACAAGCCATCACTGCAGCCACCGTATACTGGACCCCACCGCATCCTGCACTGAGACACACACACACAATGGTCATCATAGTAAATGGCAAACAGGCCACCACCGTGTCTCTTAGCAGAGTGAAGGCGGCTTACATTTTCAAGGAGGCATCACCCACCTTATGGTCAAGAGCTCAACGCCTGACAGATGTAACACCTCAACTTCCAGCACCGCCGCCACAACAGGTCGATGCCGAACTTATATGCACAACCCACTCCAGACGACATGTCCACTTCCCGACCAGATTCAGAAAAGACGCACCACTCTTCGCTTTCACAAAGCGGGCTCCTGTAGCGACCGCTACTCATGTCGACTGCTGTGTCCGCACACGTTAGTTCCGTTCGCTCCATCCATAGATACAGTTGAGTCGCGAATTCAGTGACTGCAAGGCAACAAATGGAAGGCGTAAACCGCCATGTTTGAATCTGCCGCATGGAGCGCTGAATAATGTTGTGCCTACTCCTTGGAGTTATAACTTTTATATGTATGTTTATTCTGTTCCTTGGCTACTGTTTTGTTGTTTACAACTTACATATAGCAACTGTGCATCTTTTTCTGTAATACCAAGTAATAAAACGTTCAAGTATATTCTTCAAGTATATTCTTAGTGCGTGTCTTAATATTTATTAAGTACAGCGAAAATATACCTGCCAATACCTACCAATAGCCTGCATTAATTTACACAACACTCTTGCATTACACAAGGAAAGTTTACAAAGCTATATGTCTTTGCCATACAGCTGAAAATTTTAATACATGTAGACAAGCTGGAAACTGATTTTTAGATCATGCAAGTTGAGCACTCTGCAGAAAATATTTACACATAGTGAAAATTCATTTCTACCATATTTGCTCTAATACACTTGATCTCTGTTTCGGTACTATACTTTGTTCTCCGTTTGCTTCTTCCAAGAAACTTGTTTCCACTTGAAAAAGGAAGTATTGTACTCCACAACAACTTTACATTTTCATTTGTCCTGTGGTTTTGCCCACAGGTACTTCTTCACCATACGACAAAGCCAGAGGTCAGCTATACCTGCAGTTTTCTTTTGCAGGTTCTCAGGTTATGAGACAGCGCCAAAGCGATCCAACATTCAGTAGAAATCGTCCATAGCCAACGTAAACGTGCATGGTGCATAGAACTAGGACTGTGCATTTGTGTTATGTAACGTGACTAATTATTTTTGTCCTTGCTAAACAAAAGGAAAACATTAAATGATGGGCTGTAACACTTCATGCGCTTTGAAATTAGTAATTTTTAAACAAGGTATAGGTTCACAGTTAGGTTAGTTGCTCTGTGCTCGTGTGAGTAATTTATTCATGCCTGTGGAAGCTCAGCTAAAGCCCGGTCCACACGCAACGATCTGTCTGCGCAGACATCGGCGCATATGTCTGTACATGCAAAAGATCGCTGCAAATGTGGTGTGTTCACGCGACACAAACCCCAATCTACTACTCGCCCGCCATCTGTCGGTGTAGAAAAGAAATCAGTGGCAAGCGACTACGCTCCCCCTACACATCAAAAATTTAATCCCGTCATTCTGAAATATAGAAATGGAGAAAGTTCTGTTGTGGTCTGTGTTCGCAACTTGTGTTGTAACAAACATTCAGACCAACCGCAGGAAACAGAGAAAGCGGTCAAAATGATGTAGACAGTGGCTGCTAAAGCGAAAGCAGTTTTCTCACGTAAATTTACTGCGAGAGTTGCAGGGCGAACCTAACGACTGGCGAAATTATTTGCGGATGGATGTCGAAACTTATAATTATCTCTTAAAGCTTGTAACCCCTCATATTATGAGAAAAAATACTTGTATAGACAAGGGCAATTTCTCCTCATGAACGGCTGGCGGTAACATTAAGATTCCTAGCAACAGGAAGGAGCTACAAGGATTTGGAATTTTCAACTGCAATATCGAAACAAGTGTTGAGTGAAATAATACCCGCAATTTTTCAATTAGAGCATTGTATGCTGCTGTCTTTTTGTCTCAGTCACTATATTCTTTACTTTAATCTTCCACAAACATGGGTGGTTTCTATATATTTCAATGAATTCACTTACAAACTCTCCAGAACACTGACGAGAATCAGCCATTTTAATGTCCTGTGCGCACAAATACAAACACTAGACTGAACAAACAGCTGTTTAGCGCCAGATTTGCGGCGATCTCCTGTCCACACGCTCCTACTTGTCGGCGCAGATGTGGTTTGAACCCACAGATTTGAGAGGTTTCGCTCAAACCTCCTACTCCAACTTCCAGGTTTGCACACACTTCAGTTTGGTGCAAATCTTCTGTCCACACGCAACGATCCGTCTGCGCAGATGTGATGTGCGCAGACATTTGCGCAGATAGATCATTGCGTGTGGACGGGCCTTCAGAGATATACAAGTTTGCTTCAAAGAGTTGGCACCAATGTTATGTGTGTGAGAGTCTTTGGAATTGTTTGTTTATATCGGGATTGTCAGCGTGGTAAGACAAGACGTGAATGTTTTTGTTTGGAAAAGGTGTGTTGACATGTCATAAGGCTCTTTATTTATCGGTAAATCGTGCGAGAGCCATTGAAATAACTAAATGACAATCCTTTTGCATTTTGACCGTTCGTTTTATGGACACTACTGCACTTTCGGGCCCGCGTGATTCTTTATTATTCAACAGTACCTGCAGTGCATGCCATAGCAGACTTGAACATATTATGTGTAGCATCTAACTATATAAGAAAATCATCATCTATAATAACTGCCCTCCCAGAAATTACTAAATCCTTTTCAAGGCGCTATCACATGCATTATGGTACCATTAAAATTTTTAGAATGTATACGCACCAGCGTGGATCAGTGAATGCAAAGCTTTGAGTTCAGACATAATTTATTTTTTTGTCGTTTTTCTTAATCTAAGGACTACCGTTACCGTATTTTAATGACATTTCTGGAAATGACAAACAATGTAATGTATCATAAGCCATTATTTATTTATGACAGAGACTAGGCCTAAATGGAATGGTTTTTGGTTTAAGAATGTCGAAAATGTCTTGTTTGTTGATCAGCTGATAAACATTTTGGGCGAACTTGCTTGCACAGCCTGCTGTCACAATACGGAAAGATAATTTCAGGCACGTGTGTCTTATATAGTTTGATTTGGCTGCATTTAAAATGTCAAATTCCTTCTACTCTTGACATGTTTAATAATTGTACTTTATTTAAAGCTAGAAACATTAGCTGTTCGTAACAGTAATTCAAAGTCACTAATTTGATGTAATTAGTGTGTTCAGTTCTGTTACATGCTTAGTGATATGATTTTTAATCACCTTGAGGTATAGTATGTGTAGGCTAACCATTCCATGCTGTGACCTGAAATTATAGGTGTACTTACAAAATCTGAGAATTTTCTTTATTGTTTTTACTCTTGTTCATTTAATCGTCCAGATTATTTAGCAGGCTGTCTGTAAGTATTTTTTATCTTCTTTGGTACTTGTGGAAAGTTGCTGACACTGTGGACTGCATGACTTTCTAGTAAGGTGTACTGATCAGAGCACAAAGGAGGGAAGAAAATTGTTATCTCCGCTATACTTCACTGGTGCTACAACACACTCAGGTAAATACCATTTGGTAGTTATCTTAAGGTCAACATTTGCACATCTGACTGAGACATCACTCCATAAAAATGTCTTCGGTCAAAGACATAGACCAACAATTGCATTTTTTGGAGAACACTGTAACTATACTTCACTTTGTATTTTCATTCATGTGATCATACAATGTAGGCTTTCACAACTGGTATTGTCTTCACTTAAAACTTCCAGCCTTACAGGCAGTGGTCAATGTATAAAATTCTCCCCTAACGTCTCTGACTGCGGGAGACATCCTCCCAGGTAAGTTCGCTGTTTTACCTTGGAGGATGTCTCTGGCAGTCGGAGACGAAACTTTAAGGGAGGGTTTTATACATCAACCACCCCCTATCAGCCCGGAAGTTTTAAGTTTCATTAATGTGATTAATGGCTTTTGGGCAGCATCATGATTGTGAAGACTGTGCCGTACAATCTCCACTGGGCCATTCTACTGCCGAACTCTAGCTGAACTGTGATTGACACACACTGCTGTAGTTGAAAGACAATAGTTGTGTTGGGATTACAGAAGTGCCCGATTCCACCCATCTGCTTTGACCCATGACGTCATCAATATGGCGGAAATGTCTATTCTAAGTGTCTTCAATATGGCACCTATGACGTCACTACATACACACGGCAACAAACATGAAAATATGTATAAATAAGACAATAACATCTCCCTCCAAAAATATAAACTAACGGGACAACTGCGGGAAATTGTGGTTTTAGGGTGAGAACAAGCTTAAAAAGAAAAAACATGATCCCAACACACAAAATTATGAACGAAAAGAAAAAAAAAAATTACAACATTCCGCTCCAATATCAAGGAATCCGACACTTCCCTTGACCTACATAGGTCACCCACAGGTGACGATACCAAAACACCAATACCTACAAATAAAGTTACGAAAATTGGAATCTGACATTTCCCTTGACCTATATAGGTGTACCACAGATGATGATACCAAAACAGCAACACCTACAACTATGAAAATGGGAATCAATCATTTCCGGTGACCTACATAGGCTAGCCACATCTGTTGATACCAAAAAACCAACACCTACAACTACGAAAAATGAAACCAAAACCCCAACCTCAAAAATCCACAAATCAAACATCCCTACATAATTAAAAACACATTCAATACACCATAAATGCACGAAACATCACAACTCGAGAAGAAGAGAGAGAGAAAAAAAAACAACATTAATTACCATCAACAAATACCGGCACTGGAAACTAGGTTGGCCACACATGCACACAAATTAAACGTCTTACCACAGTACAAACAACAAGCCAATAACACCTAATGAAAATGCCAGACACGTAAACAAAAAAATTGATAACTCATTGAAAAAATTTCCAAACCTTACATTTAGAATTACAAACACTGCCAACGGCTTCACATCCAACACCAAGGCTCAAATGAACGCAATATAACACATTGTACTCAGTACACCCAACCACCACCACCAGAGGGCACCATGAAACACAACAAGATGATTTCTACAACAACCAACTCATAAACACTGTGCTGTAATGACGTCACACACTACAACACCCTTACGTCATGGGTCAAAGCAGACTGATGGAATCAGACACTTCCTTTGACCCACTGGGTCATACAAAGCTTGGTTGCTCCTTCCAGTTAATTTCTGAGACCAAGCAGAATGACTTTTCACTTCAGAATACAGCTGTTAAAGTGGAGCATGTTTAATTCCTGTGAAGAACCCCTCTGATCGAATGATCGAGCAAGGTGGCACAGTGGTGAGCATACTGGACTCATATTTGGGACAATGGCAGTTCAGATCAGTCTCCAGTCATCCAGATTTCGGTTTTCTCCGATTTCTCTAAATTGCTTCAGGCACGTACCAGGATGATTCCTTTGAAAGGTCACAGCCATTTTCCTTCTCCATCCTTAAAGCATTCAGAGCTTGTCCTCCTCCTCTAATAATCTCTATGTAGATGGTACATTAATCTTCCTTCCTTTGATGAAATGATCAAAACTTGTGGGCTCCATATAATTTTCAGTCTTCATACTCACTCAGATCTATCCGCTTACTCCAACAGAAAATTTGTCTGTTGTGTTAAATCATTGTGGTACTACTTTTCTGATTTTGGGTGCAAAGCTTGGCACAATCGATGAATCTGTTCTGCCAAAAGAAGTCATCTGCTTTTGAAACTGAATAAATAGAGAATTTTGCTACTCCTGTTTATGATTTTAAACAGATATTTCAAGCTTTTTTTTTCGTGTGTATCCACTATAACTTTGGGATCTATTTACTCTATTATGTCTAAGTTTTAGAACACTGTCAATTACACTATTATATCTTAGTATTAGAACACTGTCAATTACACTACTGGCCATTAAAATTGCTACAACACGAAGACGACGTGCTACAGACACGAAATTTAACCGAGAGGGAGAAGATGCTGTGATATGCAAATGATTAGCTTTTCAGAGCATTCACACAAGGTTGGCGTCGGTGGTTACACCTACACCGTGCTGACATGAGGAAAGTTTCCAACTGATTTATCATACACGAACACCAGTTGACCGGCATTGCCTGGTGAAACGTTGTTGTGATGCCTCGTGTAAGGAGGAGAAATTCGTTCCATCATGTTTCCGACTTTGATAAAGGTCAGATTGTAGCCTATCGCGATTGCGGTTTATCGTATTGCGACATTGCTGCTCGCGTTGGTCGAGATCCAATGACTGTTAGCAGAATATGGAATTGGTGGTTTCAGGAGGGTAATACGGAACACCTTGCTAGATCCCAAAGACCTCATATCACTAGCAGTTGAGATGACAGGCATCATATCCGTATGGCTGTAACGGATCGTGCAGCCATGTCTCGATCCCTGAGTCAGCAAATGGGGACATTTGCAAGACAACAACCATCTGCATGAAAAGTTCGACTTCGTTTGCAGCAGCATGGACTATCAGCTCAGAGACAGTGGCTGCGGTTACCCTTTACGCTGCATCACAGACAGGAGCACCTGCGATGGTGTACTCAATGACGAACCTGGGTGTACGAATGGCAAAATGTCATTTTTTCGGATGAATCCAGGTTCTGTTTGCAGCATCATGATGGTCGCATCCATGTTTGGCGACATCATGGTGAACGCACATTGGAAGCGTGTATTCGTCATCGCCATACTGGCGTATAACCCGGTGTGATGGTATGGGGTGCCATTGGTTACATGTCTCGGTTGACCTCTTGTTCGCATTGACAGCACTTTGAACAGTGGATGTTACATTTCCGATGTGTTACGACCCGTGGCTCTACCCTTCATTCGATCCCTGCGAAACCCTACATTTCAGCAGGATAATGCACAGCTGCATGTTGCAGGTCCTGTACGAGCCTTTCTGGATACAGAAAATGTTCGACTGATGTGCTGGGCAGCTCATTCTCCAGATCTCTCACCAATTGAAAACATCTGGTCAATGGTGGCCGAGCAACTGGCTTGTCACAATACGCCAGTCACTACTCTTGATGAACTGCGGTAATGTGTTGAAGCTGCATGGGCAGCTGTACCTGTACACGCCATCCAAGCTCTGACTCTATGCCCAAGCGTATCAAGGCCGTTATTATGGCCAGAGGTGGTTGTTCTGGGTACCGATTTCTCACCCAAATTGCGTGAAAATGTAATCAGATGTCAATTCTAGTATAATATATTTGTCCAATGAATACCCGTTTATCATCTGCATTTCTTCTTGGTGTAGCAATTTTAATGGCCAGTAGTGTACTCAGCTGACAGTGTGCTGCAGATTCACTTTTCTAACCAATATGTTTATGATATTGAACCCTGTGAGATCTATTAGGCACTTTTTTCGTAACCTATGTAAGAACTTTCACATTTGCCTGTTGTTCAGACCACTTTGTAAATATACCTGCAGACAAAGGGGACCAGAACCTCCTGGTTTTCCATATCTTTACATATTAAGTGAAGGATGTGTGGCATCCCTACACTGCACATCATTCTTAGCAGACCAGCCCTGTTCCTGCTTGATACAGACGTTTGCTAATGCAGTGAGTTTCTTTCTTTATCCCGTACTTCTCCCCAAAGCTCTCAATTCTGCCATGTGAACATACACCCATATACTACTGTCACTGGCTACCAGGGCCGAGACAATAGCCGTGTATCTACCTCACCTGTCTGTACACCAAGGTCAACTGCCACATAACCCCCTCCCTTCTCCCAACACACACTTTGGCTCCTTACCAATGCCAGGCAGAGTTTTGCCCACATTCACATGGACGTCATTGGCCTTCTACCTTCCTCCAACTAACTTCTCACCATTGTGGACAGATTCACCAACTGCCCTGAGGCAACACCAATACCCAACGTCACCACTGCCCCGGTAGCTGCCTCCTTCTTCCTCACATGGATTGTTTGTTTCAACTGCCCTTACCATGTCACAAGAGGCCGAGGGCACCAATATCTATCTTTCGTGTGCTAGTGGACCCTTGCAGGTCTGACCAGCACTTGACAGTGAGCTACCATCCAGCCGCCAACAGCATGGTGGAATTGCTGCACCGTACATGGAGGCAGCCCTTGCCTGCCACAGCAGTAAGTGAACTGCTGCACTGCCTCTGCTGCTTCTTGGCTTCCATGTCACTCACAAGGCCTATCTGCAGATATCATCTGTTGACCTTGTCTACGTCCAGGTACTCGCCATGCCAATCGACTTCCCGGATCCTGCCATCTGCTCACAGGTGACAACATGCATTAGTTCGTCACTGGTTTGCAGGACTGCATGGCTCGCCTGTGACCCCTCCTATCCCAGAGCTATGGTGAACACAGGACATTTTTTCACAGTGACCTCACCTCACGCATCCTCATCACACTGTATATTGATGCTCACTGGCCCCTGCTTTGCCCACGAAACTCTGGTTTCCGCCAGGTCCTGTAGCGGGTCTCCAAGATGCTCACACTACATCTTCGAGGCACTTCTACCAGTATCTCAATCAGTAGACTGAAGCTCAGCAATATGCTCTCTATCCTCACAACACTCAGCCCCCCCCCCCCCCCCCCCCCCCCGCCCCGCCATTATTATCAATACACTGCAGATGCCCGTTGCTGCCAACTCTCGAACCACTGCTGACACTGCCCAACGCGCCCCTCTGCCAATCCCCCTGAGATGCCAGCCTACCACACCACTGCCGAGGGCATAGCTGGAAACCTACCAAGCCATGATGGAGCTGCCCCTGACCTGCAGCTGTCAACAATGCTGGCCGGGCCAGCTTGGCACACCTCATCCCATGTGCCACCAGCTGACACACGTCTACACCTATACTCTACAAACCACTATGGAGTGTATGGTGTGGTGCATCCCAGTGTACCAATTATTGGGGTTTCTTTCCATTCCATTCACATATGGAGCATGGGAAAAAAAATTGTTTGATAGCCTCTGTGCATGCAGTAACTATTGTAATCTTATCCTCGTGATCCCTATGTGAACGATATGCATGGGGTTGTAGTATACATGGTGCGTCAAAAAAATGTATACACACTTTGAAGTGTCATAGAAAATTTGTTTCCCATTCTACAATGTTAAATTTCTGGAAATGGAAAGCTTAAAGTCCAATTGGAAAAATAAATGTACTTTGCAAATGTGATTAATGTTCAAACTGGTGGCCTTCAGCATCAATAAATTTCTGAGTATGAGTCACCACTGATTCCGTACATCGTACCAAAGTGTCCAATGCGATTTCAGCGCGCACTGTCTAAATCTCATTCCAAAGTGTGTCCAGGTTACGTGGTTTACATTTGTACACCTCATCTTTTACTGTGCCCCATAAGAAGAAATCCAACGGCGTGAGGTCTGGAGAGCGTGCAGGAAACTCGATTGGTCCCCTGTGTCCTATCCACTGGCCTGGCACATTGTGATCCAGGTATGCTCGTACGTCCCTATGATAGTGTGGCGGGGCGCCATCTTGTTGGAAATAAAACTCTTCATTACCACATAATGCATGAATGGCAGGGAATATGGAGTCAGCAAGCATTGTTAGGTACGTTTCTCCAGTAACAGTACTTTCGAAGTGGAAAGGCCCAATGAGTCCCCATGCAGACAAACCACACCACACATTTACACCAGGCAAATTCACTTTTCAACTGTAATGTGAGGATTATCTTCAGTCCAGTACACACAATTGTGCCTATTGACAGTTCTATTGAGTTTGAATTGGGCTTCATCCGACCAAATTATACTACCCATAAAACCCGGTTCACGTTTCACCATCTCCTGAACCCATTCACAAAATTCTAACCTTCGATCTGGATTGTCGTCACTTAGCTGTTGCACCAGCCTTGGAATGTACATGCGAAACTTGCCTTTCATCAGAATGCGTAGCACACTACTAGCACTTATGTTACTCTCACGTGCCGCTTGCCTTGAAGATTTTTGAGGCGAACGCTGGAACAGTTCCAAAACTGCAGTTGTGGAATCATCACTTGTAGCTGTACGAGGTCGCCCTGATCGACCTTTATGCACATCACACACTGTTCCATGCATTTCAAATTTGTCTCGTAGATGTGTAATTGTTAACCTTGAAGGTGGTTCTGCACCATACTCACTTCTCCACTGTCTTCGAACTGTAGCTACATTCTCGAACTTCCAGTACCACTTAATTATCTGCTTCCACGCTTCAAAGCTCAAACACACGTCTGCCATGTTGCAGTTACTTCCTTGCCACTGCTGCCACCTGTTGAAGAAACATAACATTACTTTCTCACAGATATTTAACCTTGTAGAACGGGAGATAAATTGTCTATGACAGTTCAAAGTGTGTATACATTTTTTTGACGCACCCTGTATTTCCTAGAGTCATTTAAAGCCAGTTCTTGAAACTTTGTTAGTAGACTTTCTTGGGATGGTTTATATCTAGCTTCAAGAATCTGTTGGTCAGTTTCTCCACATTCCTGTAACACTCTCCCACTGATCAAACAAACTTGTGACCATTCATCCATGCTGCCCTTCTGTGTATATGTTCAATATCCCCTGTTAGTCCTATCTGGTATGGGTCCCACACACTTGAGCAATGTTCTAGAATCAGTCACATGAGTGATTTGTAAGTAATATACTTTGTAGACTGATTGCACTTCCTCAGTATTCTATCTGCCCCTTACCCAACACCTGTCAACAATGCTGGCCAGGCCAGCTCGGCGCTCCTCATCCCATGTCCCACCAGCTGACACATGTCTACACCTATACTCTGCAAACCACTATGTAATGTATGGCAGGATACATCCCAGTGTACAAACAGCTTGTTTGATCAGTGGGAGAGTGTTACAGGAATGTGGAGAAACTGACCTGACAGACTCTTGAAGATAGACATAAACTATCCCAAGAAAGTCTACTAACAGCCTTTACATATGACCAGAATGTCTTTGGGTTTTGTGGAAGATCATTTATCAGTATTCTGCAGTGTTAATCACAATGTTTTATCCATGACTGAGCCTATGTGATCATTCCATTTCATATTCTCACAAAGTGTTATGCCTAGATATATATTTTGAACATGTAAAGCAAAGTTTCAGTCTTTGCACCATTTTGAGATCTTATCAAGATCTGACTGACTGAATATTTATGCAGCTTCCTTCGGACAATACTTCATTATAGATAAGTGCATCATCTGCAAAAAGTCTCAGGCCACTATTAATACTGTCTGGGAGGTCGCTAACATATGACATGAACAGCAAAGGTCCGATCACACTTCCCTGGAGAACACCCAAAGTTACTTCTACATCTGACAATGACACTCAATCCTAGGTAACATGCTGTGTCCTCCCCACCAAAAAGTCCTCAATCCAGTCACATATTTCACTTGATACCACATATGATCACATTTTTTATAATAAATGTAGGTGTGGTATTGGCCAAATGCTTTTCAGAAATCAATTAACACTGCATCTGCCTACCTCCCTGGATCCAAAGCTTTCGGTATACCATGTGTCAAAAGTGTGAGTTGTGTTTCACATGATCAGTGTTTTTGGAAACCATGCTGTTTGGTAGGGAGAAGGTCATTCTGTTCAAGGTACCACATTATGTTTGAGCCCAGAATAAGTTTTAATATTGTACGACAAATCGATGTCAGGGATACTGGACAGTAGTTTCGTGGATAACTTCTGTGACCCTTCTTGTAGTTGGGTGTGACCCATGCTTTTTTCCGAGAACTGGGCTTGGTTTTCTGCTCGAGGGATCTACACTAGATTATAGTTAAAAGAGCAGCTAAGACAGGTGCAAATTCAGTACAGAATCTGATAGGGATTCCATTGGGCTTTGGTACTTTGTTCAATTTTAATGATTTCAGCTGTTTCTCAACACTGCTGACACTAATGTTCAATTTTAATGATTTCAGCTGTTTCTCAACACTGCTGACACTAATACTTATTTCACTCATCTTTTCAGTGGTACGAGCATAAAATTAAGTTCTCCTGGGTTATCCTTTGTAAAGGAACATTTGAAAACAGAGTTAAGCAGTTCAGCTTTTGCTTTGCTAACCTCAATTTCAGTTCCTGTCTCATTTGCTAGGGACTGGACACTAAATTTGGTGCCACTAACAGCCCTTACATATGACAAGAATGTCTTTGGGTTTTGTGGAAGATCATTTGTCAATATTCTGCAACGGATATCACTGAAGGCTTCACACATTGCTCTCTTGACAACCAAACATGTTTCGTTCAATATGTCTTTATCCATAGCTCTGTTCTTTATTTTACACCTATTATGCAGTAATCTCTGTTTCTGTAGTAGATCCTTTACAACAACTATACATCATGGGGGGGTCCCTCCCATTATGAACTATTCTACTGGATATATGTCTACCCACTGCATGGTCTGTTATTCTTTAAAAAATGTTAGCCGGAGTTCCTCTACGTACTCCTGCCCTGTGCTGAAAGTTTTAAGTTCCTCATTGAGATACGACTACTGATTTTTTTTTTTCTAGTTTACTGAACATATAAATCTTTCTGCTTGTTTTAGTTGTCCTTTGTGCTCTGATAATTATTGTTGCGACAACTGTATCATGGTTACTGATACCAGTGGCGCAAGCTGTGTGGCAGCCCCTTCACCACACACTGGTCTTGGCAGTCCAGCTCCATTCCATATGCACCTAGCTTTATGCAGCTGTGTTAATGCAGTGACATGCACTTAACTTCCACCCAAAGTCTGTGATTCTGCCCTGCCATGTGGTGGACACTCATCTCTTATGGTCACTGGTTTCTGGGACCAATGCAATAGCTCCACCTCTAGCTAGGCTTCCTCTGGGCTAACCTCATTCTCAGTTCTTTGCAACGACATCATCGGAGTTAGGCCCCTTTCACAGACTGTGATAGTCTTGCAATGTGGGTGTGTACTTTGTTTCTTTGACACTTGGTGCAAAGTATTGAGACTTGCCCACACTGCACTGTCTTTACACCAGCAACACAGCTCAGTATATAAATCGGTGCTTCATGCTTCAAGACATTCCCCTCAACTCACGCTCACATGTGCTCACTTGGGGACTGGCTGAGATTCGAGCTCCCACCTGTCACAGCCAGTACACTCATGAGCTAAGTGTGTTCCAATCCTTTGGATCTCACCCTGGCCATTTCTCTTATGAGAGGCATCAGTTCTCCACCTCATGTTGGCAATATCATGTTTATGCTGGTGAGTACATAGCTACTTGTTAGTAACTGTGTTCCATATCCCATTTCATGTGGAACATGTGTAGTCATTTGTTTTCTGATCGAGCCAGCACTAGGGCACTATTCTAGCTTCACCCCATTACGCTGCTTGTTTATTTGGTGTCATCATATCAGCAAGTAACTATCACTAAGAACTATTAATTTTTGAGATCATTTCAGTGCTCTCTGCAGTAATTTAATTATTTAGAAAAAAAAAACCTGTTGTTTGTCATTATTGTTCATTGCACTAGTACCCAACCTTCCCACTCACAGGTCCTCAACTTTTTAGTGATTATTTAATTAAGTTATGTAGTGTTACATTCCTACAGATGTATAAGTTTCCATCTAGGATTCTAAGAAATGAATGCACGTGATAGCAGGCAGTTCTTGTAAGGAACACACTACATCCACATCTACGAGTATATTCTGCAAACCACTGCGAAGTGTACTTCCTATATTAAGGTCACTTCCCATTCCATTTGCATGTGGAGAGTAGGGAGAACCACTGCTCAAATGACTTTGCACACTAATGACTCTGATGTTCATCTGGACAGCCGATGGAAATAATACGTAGCGGCTCCTAGTATATTCCTAGAATCATCTCTCCATTCTGACTATTTAAGGTTTGTCAATAGATCTTCATTGGTAGTTGGCATCTATTTTCCAGCACCTGGTTGTACAGCTTTTTCAGCATTTTCGCGACATTCTTCCATGGGTCAAACATACCATGCTGCCCTACTTTTTATACATTCAGTATCTTCTGTTAGTCCCATTTGGTACAGGTCTCTCTTTTTTAAGTAATATTCTAGGGTGAGTCGCACAAGGTGTTTTGTAAGCAATGTCCTTTGTATATTGATTGCTTTGATTGTCTTTTCAGAGTATCCTTCCAATGAACAAATGCCTGACACCTGTTTTTACTCCAACAATGCCTAATTATCCACACCTAGGTATTTGTTTGAGTTGCAGATTCTAATTATGAGTCGCTGGTGATATTGTTATAGGATACTACATTTGTATATTTTGTGAAGTGGAGAATTATACATTTCTGATCATTTAGAGCATTTTGCCAACCTTTGCATCTCTCACAGGAAATGAAACTGGTTTGGGCAAACATGTTACTTACATAAAATTGTAATTTTTCCCCACTTTTTCTGAACCATGAGTGACTTTTCAGCTGAATTTATTTGTTGTATTTGGAAATGAACACTTGTGTATTAGGCATAGTGTACAGTTGAAAACTACAAATATTAGCAAAAGCATTTGAAAGCCTTTTAAACTTACCAGCTGGTGACCACTGACTAGCTGCATTAAATAGGGTATCACATGAGATGAACCATTTGATATTTATTTCATAGATATTCTGTCAATGTGACATATTTGTAAACCCTAGTCATACATGCAGTGGTTCCTGAAGAGTCTGCTATGGCTCAGCTCAGATCAGGTGATTAATATGGCAGACAATGGAAAGAGACTGCTCAACAGAGAACCAAGTTAGTTCTTTTATATGCAGAAACAAAGAGTGTAATTATTACACAGATGTTTGCTTCAACATTTTAACACAAGTTGGGCTTCCACCAAAAACACAGTCTTTAGGTTGCATCAGCAATTTGAAAATAATGTAATGTTAGAATCAAAGCAGCCGTGTGTATCTCAAATCTGATGACCTGAAAATATGAAAGCTGTAAGAGTGGCAATGCAATGCAGCCCCCATAAGTCAACAAGGGGAGCCACAGTTGAACCTGGAATCTCACATCAATCTATTCAGCACATTCATAATCAGACCTTCATTTATTCCCTCCAAAATGACAGAGTTCCATATTCTTCTCAATTAGTAGAAAGAAGACAGGCATAATTTTGCTGCTTGGGTTATGAAGAGGAAAGTGGAAGGAGTCCTGCACAACATCTGGTCCTTCGTCAAGGTGTACATCCATGTTAATGGAGTGGTAAAACAACAGAATGTGACATTTTGGGCTACGGGACATCAGTGAAATTTTATGAACTGGACAATAACAGTCATAAAGTGTCTGTCTGGGCTGCCATATCAAGCCACAGATTAATTGGACCTTTCTTTTTTGGCAAAACTATCAGATCTGAATGGTACATGGGCATGTTGCAGAACTAGTTCCTTCAGCAATTTATGCCCTTTGACTTCGAATGCACATGCAGTGGTCTATGCACATAGCCTGCCATCACTCAACTAATGTTGTTCTTGACTTTCTGCATGAAACATTTGGTGAAAGAGTACTTTCTCACTGCTTTCCTCAGTGTCCTAAGTGTGGTCAAATTTGGCCACATCAAATCCCCGGCATCAGTCCCTGCAATTTTTTCATGTGGGGATATTTAAAATCAGAAGTCTTCTGTGAGCATCCACAAAATCTAGTGAATCTCAGATCTCGTGTTGTGGAAGTGTGCAACACTATAGATGAAGGTATGTGTCACAAGAAGTGCAGAAAATGTGTGTTCATCTTGAACAGCAACAGCAGCAAAGTGGTGGTCACATTGGACATGTTGTCCATTGACATCAATTCTCCATGATAGTATTAAAATAAATATAAGAATAAATACTTAGGATTAAAGGAGCACTGAAAAGCAGAAGCACTAAGCTGCTGATAGGCACACACAAAAGAAGGAAAACTTGCTAGCTTTCATGGTTATCCTGTGAGGAGCTGAAGTACGTGCACACATTCTTTCACACACATGTATACTCACGCCTATGCCTCTACATGGTGCCAGCTAGTCAGTCGTGTGTGTGTGTGTGTGTGTGTGTGTGTGTGTGTGTGTGTGTTTGTATACTGTATGTAGCTTGTCAAAGGATAACTCCAAAAGATAGAAAGTTTTC
Organism: Schistocerca cancellata; assembly: GCF_023864275.1. Lineage (NCBI taxonomy): Eukaryota > Metazoa > Arthropoda > Insecta > Orthoptera > Acrididae > Schistocerca > Schistocerca cancellata. The sequence continues at coordinate 104,179,421 of NC_064626.1, forward strand.
CTTTTTTATGTGTGCCTATCAGTGACTCAATGCTTCTCTTTTAACCCTAAATGATTTACATTCCACGAGAACTTTCCTACAACATTTTTAAGTTTAACAGTTTCAACATCTCTTGCACACTCCTGTAGTCTCTCTCAAACATAATTAAATACTTAAAATTAATTGCCTGTAATTGCCTGTAAATAAGCCATATTTGTGGATTTTCTAAGAAGTGGTTTCTATATTGTAGCTGTTACATTCCTACTCAGCAAAGGTCAATCATTTTGAGACAGAGTAATACACGGGGTGTATCAAAAAGAATCACCCGATTTTAAAAAATCATAAATATTATGTTATTTGAGATACATGTGTGAACAACTCTTGAGTTTTACATGGTTCCCGCTTATAGTAAAAATGGTGTTGGGACAACAAAAAGTGTTTCATGTTCTATGTTTTGCGCAGTGCGCATCAATAATAAGTGTTCAGCATGACTTTTGTACTAGTGGTGTGGATCCTCCTACAGCACAGAGCATTAGATGATGGCATGAACAATTCTGATAATCTTTAAATCAAAGGATTACTGAATGATGGACCAAATGATTCAGTCTTAAATTACTGGCCTGACTTTATATGATTATTTCTTGTGGGGGTTTATAAAAGCCTCTGTTTATGTGCCTCTATTACCAACAATAATAAATGAACTGAAGACATGCTCGCTGCAGTGTTGGAACAATTCGAATACGGCATTGACATATGCCATGCATCTCAAGGGGGCATAATGAACACTTATGGAAAAAAAATTGCGTTCCCACTCAAAAACAAAAAAAAAAAAAAACATTGTATATGTTTATTAGTTCCGGAAATATAGACTTGCCAGATCGGATGATCCTTTTTTATACACCCTGTATTTAATGTGAAGTGTGCCATTATTTTGCAATTCTGCTTTTTTGCTATGGGTAGTATGTTTGGTGTTATGTTTTTCCCGTTATTTCTGTATGTCTTATTTGCCTTCAGATTAGTGCACTGCATATCATACTAATCTAAGAGTTCTAATGTCAAGTTATTGACAGGCACACATAAAATTGAAATAAGACTTGCTAGCTTTTGGAATAAATCCCTTGATGAGCTATAGCATGCACATGCCGCCGTCCCCCCCCCCCCCCCCTGCCTACCCCCAATCACCCCCTCCCCAATGCACACCTATCCCCTTCCTGGTACCCCTCCCCTGGATGTGTCCAACCACTCTTCCACTCCCCCCCCCCTCCCCCTCCCCGCCCCATTCCACCCCACACACCTCTCTGTGGCCGCTACATTGTGCAATTTTCCATGGCTTCTTTTGATAATAAACAACAAATATTTGTGTGGTCTCTATCAAAACACTTTTTGTGAGTGTCAGCAAATATGAGCTCTTTTCAGCAGTGGTCACAACAGAATAACTTCAGTTTATGCAGTACAGAATATTCAATCGATATTTGTGATTTTATTACTATTATAATGTATCTGTCAAATTATCTTTAATTTTAACATTTACTTTTTGCTTATAGGTTATGGCTGAGGAAACAAATGTCATTCTGGAAGATGTACCAGGTGGCAAGCAGGAAGAGGAACAACCATCAAATTTAAATAATGACAATAACAATGGTGAAAATGTTGTTGCAACGGCTCCAGTTATCCCTTTGAATCCATATGCATATCTGGAAAGAAACGAGTTTACTTCTGAAAGGTTCAAAATAGAAGTTAGAGGACTACCTAAATACTATGGAATTGGTGTAAGGTTTGATAATCTTCAAACATTTACCTGTTAGTTGTATTTGGTATAAATTATGCTATTGGTTATAACCAGTGTCTTGGTGGTATGGGTGGAAAATTATGTGTACACATTTTAAAATCTCACCAAAATGTTAACAAAAATAGAAAGTCAGATTCAGAAAGCAGTTCCTGGGCTTCAGCCACACCAAGTGGTTAATAGATCCACAAGCGTGCAGCTGAGTGCTTCTCAGTTGTTGTCAAATGGTAACTGAATGCTATGTTGTTGTTGTTGTTGTTGTTGGACGGTGCTCAGTCCATTGCTGCATAAGGCAATGTCTTGTCCTACATCTGTCACATCTACTTGAACCTTGCAGTGTTTGTGCTCTAGTGCTGTATGCAGCTGCAAACTACTTTGTTATTAGATATTTTGATCTCTAGAGCCTCTTTAATTACACCCAGAAATTGTTAGCATTTGTGATTATGGAGAAATTGTTAATGTAATTTTTTGTCCATTTTTCATTGAAATTTCAGCTACTGCTGATTTGTCTGGATAGTGTAGTTGCAGACACCTCTCATGTCCAATCTGGCATAGTTCTCCTATGTGCACGATCTGCCTGATGCAATACTGTTTGCACTAGCATAGTATTCCTTAAATGACAGAAATTATGAGTCTTACATTACGGTTACTTCAACAATAACCGTCTCTGTGACACATGACGCCTCTCGTGTAGTGACTGCAACTGTAGTTATTTGAGCTTCTCAAACCTGAGTCTCGTGTGCTAACAACTACACCACCCAGGCAAGTGACTTCGCACAACTATACGGACTACACTAGCATGTCTTATTGCCATACGATAAATAAATAAATAATACTAGCATGTCTCTCACTCCTCAATCCAAATTCCCATTTACGTCTCGGCCCACTTGTTATATGTCGACGGAGATGCTAATGTCAAAATCAGTTTATTCCATAGTAAATTTGCGTGAGTATTTGAAACTTGCTTTCCTAAAAAGTTATCCAAAAGATCCATAAAAAAGTCATGGATGACTAGGGGAATTTGTTATAACTTCAAGTTGAACAAATATAGTTTAAGGACGACACAATACATGAAAGTCACAGATCAAGTAGACCGAGTAAGATGTGTGTACACTTTAACAGTCAAATTATAACTGAGTCTGAGTCTAGCGGCCGCTGGCTGGCTGGCCACTCAGGTGGTGTGGCTGCTGCATGGCTGGCAGACAGCGCCGCATGTAGAGGATGCGCGTAATTGCGCGGTGGCACTTTGAAAGACCAGCGAGTCACAACACTTTTCCCCCTTTGAAGTTTTTGCACTGGTTTTGATGGAGGTGGCCTGTAGCTTGCTAACGTCCATAGGTGTTGTTTGACTGGCCGTAAAGTCTCCAGGAGGAGGCTTCCCATACGGACGGAAGTGTCCCCGATGATAACGGGTGAAGATGACAGGAGATGTGAGGGTTGAATCTGCTGGGACCCCGTGCACCAATCTGCCCGTTGCGGCAAGTCCGGTTGTTATAACAGGAGCCATGGGCAATGTGTCCACGTCCGAAGGAGAAGGAGGTGTGTAGAGTTGCTCCACACATGATGGTCATCTGCTTCCTGCATGGGCACGTCTCCTGTTGGTGTCAGTTCTTGTGCTGGCACCGATATGATGGTAAGAGGACTGCATTGTGAGTGATGAGAGATTCCAGGATCCCGAGCGTCAGGTAGAGCCAAAGGTGGTGTAGCAGCATCTGGAACAGGCGTTGCCGGCACATGAGGCCGAAGCTGGTCCGAATGATGCACTGCAACACCCGTGTCCGTCTGGATTTCATACAGGCATTGGCCACGGTGTCATAAGATGCGGCTAGGACTCCATTTTGGCCGCCAGCCATATCCCCGTACTCATACAAGGTCGCCGGTGGTGAACCGTCCAAGCGAAGGCACCTGCGGCCTTGAGGTGGAAGGCCGCAGAAGATGAAAAGTAATGTGCGGGGCTGTCGGCCATGTAAGAGCTCAGTCGGGCTGTGGTCGCCCATGTGGGTGAAACGGTAAGAAGCCAGAAATTGAAGAAGCGCATCATCAGCAGCAGAAGAAGTCAGGAGTTTCCTCATCTGAGCCTTAAATGTGCGGACCAGTCGTTCAGCCTCACAGTTTGACTGTGGATGGAGCGGAGGGGGATGTGACATGCATGATGCCGTGATGGGAACAAAAATCTGCAAAATCGGAAGAGGCAAATTGCAGACCATTATCAGTAACAAGAGTAGAGCATTGGTGGTTGCCGCGGTGCTAGGCGATGCGCAACAGACAATGAAAGGAAAGTTAGATTAGGTGTCAATAATGAGAAGCCAATAAGTACCTAAAAAATGTCCTGCGAAGTCAGCATGAATACGCTCTCAGGGCTTCTCATGCGAAGGCCACGGGGACAAAGATGACTTCGGGGCGGCGGCCTGTGACACACAAGGGCCGTAGGCAGCGACCATGTGTGCAATTTCAGAGTCAATGCCGGGCCAGTACACATGACGGCGCGCCAGAGATTTCGTGCGAGAGACACCCCAGTGCCCTTGGTGAAGGAGACGCAAGACCGAAGCACGCAAAGATGCAGGTACCATAACACGAGGCGAAGCATTTTTGTTGGAAAGGAGGATAACACCATCCCTAGCCATGAGGCGGTAACCCAAAGGGTAGTAGTTCCGCAACGGATCAGAAGTCTTAGCGGATGGACGATCTGGCCAACCCTTCTGAATACAGCGTAAAACCCGGGAGAGGGTAGGATCAGAACCCGTAGCAGCCGCCAGCCGGTCCCCGGTGATGGGGAACCCATCCACAACCCATTGCTCGGCAACATCCAGGTGGAAACACAGAAGTTCGTCCCTATTGAATGCCAGATTAGGACCCATGGGAAGGCGAGACAGTGCATCAGCATTCGCATGTTGAGCGGTCGGCCGGAATTGAATCTCATAATTGAAACGAGACAAGTAAAGAGCCCAACGCTGCAGCCGGTGTGCAGCCTTGTCGGGAAGTGACGTTGATGGGTGAAACAAGGAAACAAGTGGTTTGTGATCCGTAACAAGATGGAATTTGGATCCATAGAGAAAAGCACCAAACTTATGAGGAGCATAAATAATGGCCACAGCTTCTTTTTGAATTTGAGAATACTTATGTTGGGCATCCGTGAGTGTTTTGGAGGCATAAGCAATGGGTTGTTCAGAACCATCAGAAAAACGGTGCGCAAGGACTGCACCGACCCCATATTGAGAGGCGCCCGTGTCAAGAACAAGAGGTTGGCCAGGTCGATAAGTAGCCAGGCATGGGGCCTTTTTCAGCATAGTCTTCAATTTCTGAAAAGCCACATCGCATGACGCGGACCAGTGAAAAGGCATGTTTTTATGCAACAGGCGGTGCAACAGCTGAGCCACCGAAGCAGCAGACGGTAAAAACCAGTGATAGTATGCTATTTTCCACAAGAAGGCCTGTAGTTCCTTAACAGATGTAGGGCGAGGAAGGGCATCGATCGCAGTGACAGTTTGCTGAAGCAGACGGATACCATCCCGGGAGAGTTGATACCCCAAGTACGTGATAGATGCCTGAAAAAAATTTTGATTTCTGAAGATTACACTTAAGACCGGCAGTCTGTAAGACATGAAAAAGTGTGCGGAGATTCTGAAGATGTTCTTCAGTGGTGGAGCCAGTGACAACAATGTCGTTCATGTAATTTATACACCCAGGGACAGGGAGCAATAATTGTTCCAAGAATCCCTGAAAGAGAGTAGGGGCCCTGGCAATCCCGAATGCCGATTGTTGGTATTGATAGAGGCCGAAAGGCGTGTTAAGGACTAGAAACTGCCGGGAAGCAGCATCGAGAGGAAGTTGATGATACGTTTCTGACAGGTCAATTTTAGAAAAATACTGGCCTCCAGCAAGTTTAGTGAACAATTCTCCAGGCCGAGGCATAGGGTAAGTGTCGATGAGGCATTGAGCATTTACAGTGGCTTTGAAATCGCCACAGAGACGAATATCACCATTTGGCTTAACAACGACAATGACAGGAGAGGACCACTCACTGGAAGTGACAGGAAGGAAGATCCCTGAAGCAGTGAGACGATCCAGTTCCCGTTTCACCTGATCACGAAGGGCCACAGGAATGGGCCAAGCCTGAAAAAACTTAGGCCGAGCTGTGGGTTTGAGCGTGATATGTGCTTCAAAGTTGTTTGCACGGCCTAATCCAGGAGAAAAAAGGGACGAAAATGTCGTCGACAAGGAATTCAATTGAGCATAAGGAATAGCATCAGAGACGATATTGACAGAGTCATCTATGGAGAACCCAAAAACGCAAAAGGCATCGAAACCAAAAAGATTTTCTGTATTGCTATGTTCGACCACAAATATAGGAACAGTGAGAACGACAGATTTGTAAGATACCTCTGCATCAAATTGTCCCAAGAGAGAAATCTTCTGTTTATTGTAAGTCCGTAATTGCCTAGTGACAGGTGACAGGATTGGAGAACCCAAATGAAGATACGTCTGAGACTTGATGATAATGGCGGCAGAACCAGTATCCACCTGCATGCGAACGTCTCGACCAAGTATTTGGATAGTGAGGAATAACTTCCCTGAAAGGGAAGAAGTACAATTGACAGATAACACAGAATCAGAATCTGTGCCATGTTCATTAACATCATGTATGCAGTCAGATTTGCAAACGGATGACACATGACCCTTTTTTTTTGCAGTTGTGACACACGGCCCAATGTTGTGGACAATCCTCTCATGAATGTTTCGTAAAACACCGCGAACATGAAGGAAGTTGCCGTGGCTTTTGCTACAGTTTCTTAGAGGTTTGTTTACGGTTAGGCCGAGGCTGCGCTTGGGAGCGTACTGCGGCCATGTCGGCCGGCAGGGACACACTACACGCTTCGTCAACAGCGCACAGAGGTTGTATTTCCCAGACTTCACCCCACGCCTCTATTTGCGCCCCAGCGGCGCGAGAAAATTTCAAAAGACTGAGTGATGGACAGGATTTCATCTAGAGTCGGATTTGCCAACTGAAGGGCATGTTGCCTAACTTCTTTGTTGGGCGCCGACCGGATAATAGCATCCCATACCATGGAATTGGCGTAGGTTTCTTTGTGAACTTCAGTTACAAATTGACACTTTCTACTGAGGTCGTGAAGTTCAGCAGCCTAAGCGCAATAGGATTGACTCGGTTGTTTTTGACAATGATAAAAGGCAACACGAGAGGCTACCACATGTGTAAGCTTTTGAAAATAGACGGACAGAAGTGAGCACATTTCAGCAAAGGACAAAGACACAGGATCTTTCAAAGGAGCCAATTGCGACAACAACCGATACATTTGAGGTGAAATCCATGAAAGGAGCAGAGACTTACATGTTTGTTCGTCCGCGACATGAAATGCCAAGCAGTGCTGTCGAAGATGTTTTTCGTAATCAGACCAGTCCTCCGCCGTCTCGTCGTAAGGAGGAAGAGGATGTAGAGACGATGGCGAGAGACGCCCCGCATTTGATGCCGCGACGAAATCACGAATCGCATTTGTGAGAAGTGTTTGCTGTTCTATGAGACCTTGCAATAGTTGTTCTTAAGTAGCCATGGAAACACGTGGGTCAACGATGAAAAGGAAAAATCCACTACCTTGTCGCCAATTATTATAACTTCAAGTTGAACAAATATATTTCAAGGACGACTCAATACATGAAAGTCACAGATCAAGTAGACCGAGTAAGACGTGTGTCACTTTAACAGTCAAATCATAACTGAGTCCGAGTCTAGCGGCCGCTGGTTGGCTGGCCGCTCAGGTGGCGCTGCTGCTGTATGGCTGGCAGACAGCGCCGCATGTAGAGGACGTGCGTAACTGCGCGGCGGCACTTCGAAAGATCGGCGAGTCACAACAGAATTAAAATCTCATGTAAGAGAAGTATGGAAATTTATGTAGCCTAAAGGCCAGAGTAAGGCAGTATCTGATATTACTTGCATACTACAAAAATATGTAGTATTTTAAAGGAAGTCATTAAAATGTCCAGAAGTATGCATGTCCTGAAGAAAATAAATAATGCAAATAATAAGATTAAAATTATATGAGACAGTGTCAAATAGCAAACAGAACAGCCAGTCAGTGTACAGAGTTCCATAACAATTAAACTAAATAACAATATTTTCACAAGCTTTTAACAATCACTTTCTAAATGTAACAGCAAATATAGGGTTAAATGGTTCAGTTGAAGAAGCAGGAGGATATATTAAAATGTCATTCCATAAAACCTTAAGCAACTAGAAGTTAGCACCAACTTCCTCCATTGAAATTAACACAGTTATAAGAATTCTAAAACAAAAGCTCTTATGTGGTTGATGGAATTTCGAGCATACTTCTGAAAAGTTGTAACAACTTAATAAGTAATGTCCTTAGTGATATATGCAATGCAGCATTGGCACTGGAAATGTTGACAGGCAGGTTAAAATATGCAATTGTTAAACCACTTCATAAAAGAGATGACAATATAAAAAGTAATGTACTGAAGACCAGTAACACAGATTTGAAAACAGTTTACTTAGCGTATCACAGTTTGGATTCTGGAGAGTTTGCCTGACTGAGAATGCTATTTATTCACCCATCAGTTAGCACAAGCCTTACATATATCACCAGTTGGTACTTTTTGTGATCTCATCAAGTTCTTCAGTTGTGTAGATCATGATTCTCTCCTAGAAAAACTCAAGTTTTATGGGATTGATGGTTTTACATATGGCTGGTTTGAATCATGCTTGACAAAGAGAATGCAAAAGGTTGTGCCAAACAGTTCAAACAATGTTGGAAGGGTAACAAATTTTAGTCACTGGGGAGAAATCACATAGCGAGTCCCACAGGTTTCAAATTTTGATCCACACCTAGTCCTTATATATGCAGAACTGGTACTTTTTTTCAGGTGATACATGTGTTATAGCAAATCCTATTGGAGAGAAAACAACAGAAGAGTTGATAAATGACTTTCTCCAAGGAATTATGAAGTAGTTCTCAGAAAAGGGACTCTCCCTAAATTTTGAAAAAGCACACTGTATTCAGTATTGTACAACAAACAGTCATACCCGCAGTTGATGTAATGCATGAACAGGAGTAAGTAAGCAGTGTTAAATGTTCCAAAATTTGGGTGCACATACTGATGAATGCGTGAATGGGGAGAAACATGTTAAGAGCTTCTGAAACAGTTAAAGTCAGCTAATTTTTCTTCTCATACAATTGCTAAGCTTGGAAACCAATGGATTAACCTCCTGAAATATATTGCATATCTCCACTCAAATAATTTTCTGGGGTAACTAATCACTTAGAAAGAAAGCATTGATTGCACAAAAGCAAGCAGTAAGAATAATATGTGGTGTTCACCCACGGACATCATGTAGATACCTCTTTAAGGAGCTAGGCATTTTAACTGCACCATCACAATACATGTAAACCATAATCAAAGTAGTCATAAATAATAACTCAGAATTTGAGAAGAACAGTGATGTCCATACCTACAACACTAGAGGGACAAATGACCTTCATTATTCATTTTGAAAACTGCCAGTGGCTCAGAGAGGATTTCAGTATGCAGCAATAAAAAATTTTCATTCTTTGCCCAGTAATTTAAAATGTATGGCAGGTAGCAAAGTAAGTTTTAAATCTAATTCAAAATCATTTCTCCTGGACAACTCCTATTCCATTGGTGAATTTCTGCTCAAAAACTGGTAACCATTAAAAAAAAGTTTTTAAGTATAGTTGCATGAGGAGGAATACAGTGATAATGTGTTCATTAGTCTTAACACTAATGACTTGTACATATCCTGTAAACTGACTCATTCCACATCATTTAGATAAAAGAATCATTCAAATGATCTGTGGAACATGTGACTAACTAAGCAATCCCCTAAACTCGAATACCTTTGCAGAGTCTCTCCAACTGTATTGGAATAGCACTTCAGCATGGAATGACACTAGAGATCGTGTATGAAACGAAAACATAGTTAGAATGAAACTATATGGTTTCAGAGACCTTTTCAAGTCACATCTATGCTGTACTAATAAAACAATATGTACTGATATATTTTGTATATGATGTACTGGTGTGTGATGTGGTGTGCCAATGTGACATAGTGGCTAGCACATCTGCCTTGTGAGCAGTAGACCCATAGTACGAAGCCCAGCCTTGGTACAAATTTTCAGTGTCACTCCAGCCTGCATATATGTATGTCATAGATGTGCGAGTTATGAGAAGGCCTCTGAAATCATATATTTTCATTTGATTGAAGCACCTTCACCTGGGTTCTAGGCAGGTCCCCCATGTTGTTTGATGCTGAAGTGCTATTCCAGTACAGTTGGAGAGCTTCTGCAGTGCTGTTTGAGTTTAGGAGAAATACCAAGTGGGCTGGGACATGGATGGGAATTTGGATTGAGGAGGGAGACGTGTTAGGGTAGTCCATGCAGTTGTGCCAAATCGGTTGCCAGGATGGCATAGTGGTTAGTGCATCTGCCTAGTGAGCAGGGAGACCTGGGTTCAAATCCAGTTATTGGTTCAAATTTTCGTTCATTGCTTCAGTCTGCGTATATGTACATCATAGATGTTTGGAACTTGAAAAGTTCTCTGGAATCATATATTTTCATTTGGACTTCTGCAGTGTGTGAATGGAAGCTATATTTAACTTAAGTACTGGCACTTTTAGGCACAACCATGTCCCAGTTAAAATGAGTGTTAACTAGTTGCAACTTTTCTAACTGATGTCCCAAAGTATATGGGCTGGCACAGCTTTAATGTTGACATCTCCAGCAGTCGCTTTCTCTGATGGTGGCTACCTGTGGCTTCCACAACAATGTACTTGCACTTCTAACAGCACCAGCTCCTGAAAATGACTAGCACAGCTTTTCACTACTGTGTGACAAGGAATGGCTTTTGTAGCAGTGGTTACACCATCCTTCTGCCTCAAGATACTTTCTGATTGTTGATGCCAAAATGCTTGTTTCCTAAATTAAATTTATACATTTTGTGATTTGTGAAAACATCAAAATTTAGTATGATAATTTTTTATGTATTTTTATCTTTACTGATTACCAGTTTTTAATAAAGAATGATTTTGCATTTATTAAGGATGTATAAGATTTGAATTTTTGGAACTGCCCCTCAATTTTGTCACAAATGAGGTGTTTCTTGTTGATTCGAGTAACTCTCCCCACTACTTACGCGTTTCATTTCAGATGAATATAATCATCCACCCTTGTACCTTTTGATCAGTGCTGCCCAATATTTTGTTGATATAGTAGTAGTAGTAGTAATAGTAGTAGTAGTAGGCTTCTAAGAGACTCAAAGCTCCTGTGCCAATCTCATATGATTCCTCTAGATGCTCCTGTCTTGTGTTGCCCGTTGCCCATTATTTATTCCCTCTCTTTCACATATGGAATCAATTTTATTGCGCCAAGTACTCCTGAGTCTCCCCCTTGGTCTTTTGCCATATGGCTTCTCCCTGAATATTCTTAACACAATTTGGTCTTCTTTCATTCTCATCAGATGTCCAGCCTATTGCAGTCTTCTAGCATTTATTATGTTTACTATCATTGGTTGTTGTGATAGCTTGTGGATTTCTATGTTATGTCTTCTCTTCCAGCATTGTGATTCATTGTCATAATATGGACCAAAGATTTTTCTATAAACTTTATTCTCAAACACTTGTAAATGGTGGTGTTCTGTTTTTGTTAGGCGCCATGATTCTGCTCCATAGATTAGCACTGGTCTGATGATTGTATTATATAACTTTATTTTAGTTTTCCTAGTCAGTAGTTTGGACCCTAAGAGATTTTGTATTGCGTGATAGGCTCAGTTAGCATTTTGCAGTCTTGCTTTTATTTCTACCTGTCTCTGATTTTGTTCATCTATCACTGATCCCAGAAATTTGAACTGTTCGACGTGCTTGAATTTGTGTTCACCAACTATTAGATGTGATTGGTTATCCCATTGATCTCTACATCTTTGAACTATCATGTATTTCATTTTCTTGTCATTTACTTTCAGGCCAAGTCTTGATGCGTCTGTCGCAAACTCCACAAATAATTGCCTAATCTCTATTTCACTGTTTCCAATGAGCACTACATCATCTGCTTATGATAACATGTTGATTTTGCTTTCTTCCCAGCAGGTACCATTTGAGTTTCCTCACAACTCTTTCTAAAGCTATATTGAAGGGAAGGGAGACAAAACATCTCCTTGTCTTAACCATGTTTTATTTTTAAAATGGCCAGACTTTAATTCATTTGGTAAAACCCTGCTTGTATTTTCATCCATGCATACTTTGCAGAGATTTATCAATTTAATTGGGAAACCAAATTCAGTCATTACATCCCACAAGCTTGGTCTATGGATGGTCATAAGCTTTCATGAAATTGATGAACAGATAATGTATCTTTTGTTTATACTCACAAACTTTCTCATTTATCGATTTGATTGCAAATATGTTGTCAGTGGTGAATGTGTTTTTGCAGAAGCCATTTTGATAATCCCCAATTATATTTTCTACATATGGCTTTAAGTGGCATAGCAATAAACAAGATAAGATCTTATAACCTGTATTGACTAATGATATTCCTCTATAGTTTCTGAGATCTTCCCTGTCTCCTTTTTATGAAATTATGGAAAAAGACTATGGAAAAAATGGTTGCAAACAAATAAGAATCCTGAAATGGAACTTGCTTATCGGCAGGCTCAAATGCAGACAAACAAAATTAACTGGAAGAAAAAGAAACAATTCCTAAAACAACAGATTGAATATATTCATGAATATAATCAAAATAACATCATCCAGAAAATGTATGGTACAATCAACAAAATTAGTAAAGGTTTTAATTACAAAACCACGGTGATGAAGGATTTAAATGGCTATGTGATGATTGAACCAAGAAAAGTTTTAGTGACAAGCAAGGAGTATTTTGACAATCTACAGAATTGTTCTGATTCAGAAGCACCAATTACTAGTTCCAGCAACAGTCACAACTGTGAGGAAATTCCAGAACCTACATATGAGGAGCTGGTAGACTGTATCAAATGCCTAAAAAGTGGTAAAGCAGCTGGCCGTGACAGTATCCCAGCTGAGATACTAAAATATGGAGGCGAAGCATTGCACAGTAGTTTATTTCATCTTATACAGATAATCTGGAAAACAGAGAAATTCCAACAGAGTGGAGAGAATCATAAATTGTCCCTACACATAAAAAAGGATTTTATTAATGAAAGTTAAAAAAAAGAACAATACAGTGTTCTATAGCAGAATCATTACAGTTTGCATGTATGTGTACTTTTTACTTAACTAGCTCTGAGAAAGGGCGTTTTCTAAAAGCTTTGAAGTGATGTCAGCCTTTTTTATGTGCCTGTTATCTGCTCGACCTCAACTATATAATGAAATAAGGTACACAAACAGTTAAAATATGATCACAAACACAACAGAGTTTACACAATTCTCAGGAAGGTGGCACACATGGCTTCCCTTCCGTAGGCCACCTCGATGACTGCGGTGACAGGAAGGGCATTCGGCTGCAGAGTTAAATAAAATAAATTTGGCAGAACATGAATAAAGTGAATCCCCATACTGTACAGTATCAACGCCAACAATGAGACGTCCTCAGGGTGGGATTGACCTTTTGAAATCATTTGAATGGTGATGTAGGTTAAGATCCCATATACCTCCCCCTGCAGCCATTCATCCAGGTAGGCCCTTGTTTGCGAATAATCAGTGAAACAAAACATTTCACAATGCTGTGTGATGTTTCAGAGCCTTAAAATTGACAGCAGTCTGAATGTTGGCTATGTAGTGTAGTGGCTAACATATGAGCCTGATGGGCAGAAAACTTGCAGGTTAAAATCTCATCAGGTGCTTCAAATGTTTTTTATTTTTTATACTGTATCAAAATGACTGTGGTCATTATTTTTTTTGTGTTTAGGAATCCTGTATATTTGGTTCACTAGACAAACAATCAAACAACTCGTATAAATGAGTTTTATTACAACAAGACAAGTGAAAATACTTAACTTTGAATCAATCTTCTTCAGAATATACAGAATTAAGGCACCAGCAAAACACAAAAGCCCACAACAAAACAAAACTAAGACAATCTGTTGCAGCTGGTGGCTCTGGATTCAAAGCGTTAACAGGTTGTCACTGTGTTATTGCTCCTACATCGTCAGCACCATGTTATTCAGACATCTCGTTGCCATATTGTTGTGTCTAGGAATCCTGCATACTCAGTTCACTAGACAAACTGAACAACTCGTATAAATGAGTTCTATTACAACAAGACAAGTGCAAATACTTAACTTTGAATCAGTCTTCTTAAGAATAGACAAACACAAGTAACAGTTTTGGTCCTAGCGAACACTTCTGACAAGAGTCTCTCAACTGAACTGCAATGACTGCTGATCTCTAACTGTGCTATGTAGAGAGTGCTAATGAAGAGGCTACGATGCATCGACTAACAAAGTGGCTAATGTTGAAGCTGCTATCGAAGTGGCTGTCACCACTCAGGTGCGACACTTATGTTGTCTTCACCTAGGGGCTGCTGCTATTCCATTGTCATCCTGGAGGGAGGTTGGTCAGTGTGCGATTGGCTAACCTCTCCTCACAGCCTTCTCTTTTCTGTCATTCCTGATTGCCTGTCATTCCTGATTGCCTGTCGTCATATATGGAGCACGACAAGGGGGCTGGGGGGGACAGAAGGCAGGAGCGTGGCCACTTTGATGGACTCAAAACTGTGGCTGCAGGGGATGTCAGACTTCTGATTGTACCCCACCATTTGGCTTTCGTTCTGGTGGAAACATCCGCCAAAAAACACCCAGAAGGGTACACGCTCTGAGGCCCATACCAAGATGTAGAAGGCATCGGCTGCTGTGGCGTGGGTGGGTCCAGCTCCAGCTGCATCGGTAGGATGAGAGAAGGCAGAGGAGGCAAAAGCAGCAGCTCCATGGGGTCGTCCCGCAGTGTCGTGATGACACCCTCTGATGGCTGCTGTGGCCACGCTGTCCTCGGGATGCATGTCTCTGGGAGAAGAGCTACAGAAGTATCACTTTGCACATGGCAGTGGCGAATTCGATTGTCATGTTGGCGCTGCAGTCCGTCTGGGCCTGAAATGAAGATACATGCGGGAAACATAATATCATGCAGCACGAAGCAATACTTGTGGCCTTCCTTTGGTGCCGGGTGCTGAGGAGGGTGGAGCAGTGTCCGATGGCGGCAGCCACGAAGCAATTCTGCTGGAGATGATCCATCTGGTGGATGTGAGTGATAGGAAGCAAGAAACAGTTGCAGTGCTTGTCTGTGGTGTGTGCGGCACCAAGTTTGGCCATCTGCTGCTTGAAGTTTCTGACACAAAATGTTCAGCTTTGCTGTTTGACTGTGAATGGAACAGTGCACCAGTTAGGTACAGTATGCCATAGTGTTCACAGAATGTTTCAAATTCTTTTGACGTGAACTGAGGCCCATTGTCTGGCACTATGACTTCAGGCAAACCTTAGAGGCTAAAAATAGAGGACAATGTGTGAACCGTGCTATGTGACGTTGTCGAGTTCTTTGGCACAGCAAAAGGAAGCTTGCTATAAGAGTCTACTAAATCAACCAACAAATGTTCCACAAAGGACCTGCAAAGTCTATTTGCGCAAGTTGCCATGGTGATTGCAACTTAGGCCAAGCAGAGAATTTTTGTGGGAGAGCGGACAGATTTTCCACACATGCGTGACACTGTGACGTCATCTGTTCTGTTTTGGGTGTCCATACCCTGCCAGGTACAGTGTCGATGTGCTAACTGTTTCATACCAACAATCCCCCCGTGTCCTTGATGAAGTAGCTGCAACACGTGTGACTGTCCACTGTCATTTTGAACAAGAATTGCACCTTGCTGTATAGCGAAGCTATGCCGATGTGCAAAGTATCGGTGCACTACAGAGTTCTTTATGCTATGCAGTGAGCAAGATCAATATGTGCAAATGTATTTTAACAAAAGGTGCAGATCTAAATCAGCTTCTGTGGCCTTTGCAATTTTTCTGTAGTTCAGAGGAAAGGATTGAAGCAGTTCAGAATCATGAGCATCGATATGACAACAAGATGCAGCAGAAGCATCATCAAAGTCGATATCGGGGCAAATCGGAAGACATGAAAGTGTGTCCGCACTACCATGTTGAGCTGTCGGACGATACACAATCTTGTACTGGTATTGAGACAACAACAAAGCCCATCTTTGCAATTTTTGGGCAGTTCGTACTGGAACCAGCTTCATCAGATGGAACAAGGACTGCAATGGCCTGTGAGCCATTTCTAAGTAGAATTTTGTGCTGTACAAATAGTGGTGGAATTTGATGACACCATACACAATAGCCAATGCCTCTTTATCTATTTGTGAATAGTTACACTGAGTTTTGGGCAATACTTTTGATGCGAAAGGAATAGGCCTGTCTTTATCACCACATCTGTGCAAAAGCACTGCTCCGATTCTGTAAGGGGAAGCATCAAGTTGCAACACAACTGGATTGTTAGGATCAAAGTGAACCAAGCACTGAGCATGCATCTTTAAGTTTTTGAAAGCTTCTTGGCACTCATCTGTCCAAACAAAGGGGACGTTCTTGCGATGCAAGTGATGCAATGGAGCTGCAATTTGTGCAGCATTTGGTATGAAGCGAATATTGTAGTTCATTTTCCCTAAGATTGACTGCAGTTCTGTGACATTGCGAAGAACTGACAGGTCGCGTATCGCTAACAAATGTGACTGAAGAGGATGTACCCTCTGTTTATGACATGACTGAGATTTTAAAAAATCACACTTGTCCATTCTGCACTTAAATCCTGCATCAGATAACACATGAAACAGAGCATGCAAATTTGCAATGTGTTCTTCAGGTGTACGGCCTTCTACAACAGTATCGTCCAAATAATTTGAACAGTTTGGCACTTGAGCAGTCAGCTGTTCCAAATACCGCTGGCAAATTGTGGGTGCGAAAGCATTACCAAAAGGCAAATGCAAATATTTAAAGAAGCCCAAATAAATGTTCACAACACACAGGGTTTGAGCTTCTTCATCTAGTGGTATTTGAAGATATGTGCTGCGCAAATCAATTTTTGAAAAGTAGCTACCAGCACCTAATGTGTCCGTGAGATCCTCTGGGAGTGGCAATGGATAAGTATCAATCACAGTTTGTGGGTTGACTGTAGACTTAAAGTCAACACAGAGGCGAATGTGACATGAAGGTTTGGGGAACAAAAGCAGTGGACTTGCCCATTGACTAGCTCGTATGGGCGCAACATCTTCACTATCTTGCAATTCTTTAAGTTCAGCAGCCACATTGTCCTGTAATACAATGGGAACAGTTCTGACCCAGCAAAATTTCAGCTGAGCATTGTCTTTCATAGTAATATGTGCAACAAAATTGTTAGCCTTGCCTAAATGTTCAGAAAAGAGTTTAGAGAATTCTTTCAGCAAGCTAGCTGCATTGTCTTTGGTATTGAATGCAGTCACTGGCAACACATTGTCCTGAATTTGAAAACCAAAGAAATCAAACGAATCGAGGCTAAATAATCACGTGATTGGAGCACAGTGAAAGTCATGGTTCGCATATGCAAGCGATACATGGCAGGCAAAGTACATTTTCTGTGGACGGGCGTGTCTTGTCCGTTTTAAGCCGTCAGGTGCGTGCTAGTTTGAGACAGGCATAGGGAGCCTAAGAGTTCATGTGTGTTATGATTCAGCAATGTAACAGAGGCACCCATGTCCAACTGAAATTTCACATGTCTTTCACTAAGATGCAAATGAACAAAAAGTTTTTTGGACTGGCGTAGCACTGAAGAACCTTGCTAATTTTGCTACACCGCATTGATTACATGGGCCTTGTGAGTAGATTTTGGTGAGTGAGTGGAATACTTATGATTGTTCTGTTGCAGACATATGGATTGTACATGACCCTTCTTGTCACAAGTGTAACACTGTGGTTGTCTGGACGGGCAATCTTGGTGTTTGTGCCGTGAATAGCACCAAGGGCATGACTTAATTCTTTTTGCATGTTTAGAGAACTGTTTACACGGCTTGGCATGTGCATGCTGTTGCTGCCCACTGGCTCGGTCGTGAACAAGGGATGACTCAATCCGACAAATTGGTGGCTGCTCAGATTTGTCAGTCGTTATGGCATCTGAATCATACTGATTTAGAATTTGCACTACGTGATGAAATGATGAATCTGACTCTTTCAAAATCTGTTCTCTAAGTTTGGCATCAGTTGCATTGTACACAATCGCATCACACAACATAACATCAGAGTATAAAGCACCACAAGCACATTTTAATTTGCATTTCCTCATCATACCCTGCAAATCTGTTACCCACTCATGATAAGTTTGTTGTTCCTTTCTGTTGCAACAAAAGAATTGGTACTTAGCTACCACCACATTCACTTGCTGGTCATAATAATTAGAGAACCTACAACCTGGTTGTATTGTAACGTGGCAAAAATATTTTTGTGTGGTTAAATTTGAGATGTGTATCATTGCTCAACACAAGGAAAAAACAGAATACTATGTCATATTATGGATATCCTCCACCAAATAAATAACACGTATCTTGTGTAATCTGCGGTGCTGCTGCTTAATGCTGCCATAGGTTCATCTCGATGTTACTGCATCACCACAAGGGAGTTCTGCAATGGTAGAAATAAGCTCCAGGAATTAGTGTTCACAATGTGTTTTATTTCACATGTTAGCTGTTTGGTGGCGAACTATATGCATAAAATTGTCTTAACGCTGTCTCATGACTGACGTAAGACTAACTTCAGACTAACTTAGTCTGACCTAAGACTGACCTCAAACTGTACTGAACTGAACCAAGACTGACTCCTGGCGGCTTAAAAATCAGCTCTATTTATATGATTTTAAACAATCACTGACATTGTTAGATATTAAATTTGCACATTTAACAATTGAAACTTTTAAATACATCTTCCCAAATTACATTGAAATTTACATGAAATAAAAGTGAATAATTTCATACAAAGACAGGAGAGAATTGGTTTCTATTAACACTATAAATTGCATGTTTTGTCATAACAACAATATATTTCATTAATTTGCATATATTATTTTACTTACTTAAAGAATAATCACCCTATCATTTTCAGATGATCAGAGGGATTAATTTTGTTGAATGAAAGGCCTAGATTCAATTAATTAAATTTTGTAGGAGAAAAAATTTACATTTCTATATAGTCATAATTACAATTCCATTAACCCTAGAAACACCAAGCATGGACAAAAATTGCCCATATATTTTTATTTTTTAAAAATGTCATGGCAAATATCCTTCTATGTTTTTGGGTCTTTTTCTATTTGTCTGTTACCTTATAATATATTATGCTGTACGTTTCTTTGGTTAAATTTTTATAATTGCAAGTACAAAATAGGAATTTTACGCCCAAGGGCACATTTGGCCTGGGGTTGGTACTCCACGCGACCATAATTCTTATTATCTTCCCTACAACCACCAAGCATGGGCAACATCTGCCTGTACGTTTTTCTTTCCTTTATTCAGTTGGCAACCTCGAACATGAGTTTTACAGTGGTTTGTTGAGTGTCTAATTGTTGAGTTTCACTTTCGTTGTTGATTTTAGACTTGCCATTATTACTATTAGCAGTTTGTCACAATGGAGCGACGCCTTTATCGTAAAGTTGATTTTGTAAGATGAGTTATAGAGGCTTGAACGATGCAGAAGTTCTTGCAGAACTGTTACTCGACGGCAAATTATCAAATGTAAGTGATTTTGAGTCAGATCATACAGAAGTAGAAAAGGATTCCAGTGAAGAAGCGGAGCACAATGAAGAAGGAACAAACCATGCAGGTAACACTCCAAATAAATATGTTACAAGTTCTGGCACAGTGTATCTTGCAGAAGCTCCGAGACATAGTAAAAGGGATTTTGGTAACATAGTCCATGAACGTCAAGGAATAACCAGTGCTGGGAAAGTAACAAGCATATGTGAATCATTTTAAAAAATGTCACTCCTGAATTAGTACAGAAAATACTTGACCATACAAATGAAGAAGCTGAAAGAGAAAACATATCCCCAGTTAGCGATTCTGAAATATATGCATTGATGGGAATTTTAATTCTAATGGGAGTTTAACGGACAACAATATTTCTTTTCTGATGTATGGTCAAATTTATTGGGAAGAGTGATTTATAGGGGAGCTTTGGGTAAGATAAGAGCATATCAGCTATTGAAAATTCTTCACTTTGATGATAAAGGCACCAGGTCAGAATGACGTGTACTTGACAAATTTGTGCCACTGCTTGAAGTATTTGAAGTATTGAATGGAATATTCCCAAGGTACTTCAGAAATTGACCTGAAAATACAATTGATGAAATGTTGCATCTTTTCAGAGGTAGTTGTCCTTTCAAAGTTTTCCTCAAAGACAAACCTGGAAAATATGGAATATTAGTCAGAAAGCTTTGTAGTGCAACTGAATGATACATAATAAAAATAGAAGTGTATGCTTGAAAAGACAGTAGACCTGCCAGTGAATGAGGTGCTCCTGAGATTGTGAAGAGACTGGTGGAGCCAATAAAGAATACAGGCTACAATGTCACAACTGACCACTTCTATACTTCTGTGGAGTTGGCGGACATTCTCTATCAAGACTGCAAACTTACATTGGTTGGGACACTCAAATCAAACAGAAAACATGTACCACAGTAACTTAAGACGACAGCAGGCAGAGATCTGTATTCCTCCAAATTCGCATTCACAGACCCATCTCCTAAGAAGCTGCCAGTAACAGTTGTCTCTTACATCACAAAGGAAAAACCAAAGAAAAATCTGTTGTTGTCTACACAACATCGTAATGCAGGAGTAGAAAGTTGATACACCAAAAAAGAAAACACACATAAACCTGTACTATAATTCCACTAAGGGAGGAGTGGATGCAGTAGATCAAATGGTTAGTACATTCTACAAAAAGTGGTATGAGAAGATGGCCACTGTCAATGTTCTACAGCCTACTTGATATAGCTGCAGTTAACTCATACAAACTGTTAAAGATGAATGCGCCTAAATGGAATGACGGGAAACCAAACGCCAGAAAACTGTATCTCCATGAATTAGGCCACGAACTTTAGAAACCATACATAGAAGAGCGAGCCATGGATCTGAAAGGACTCCAGTTGCCTATTATTTGCGTGATGGGAGAGATCCTATGAAAGAAACTAGAGGTAAACAAAATTGCTGCAAATGAAGAACCAACTAGGAAAGGAAGGTGTTACTTATGCTTGAAGAATGCAAGTAACCAGAGAGCAAGAGACAACATCACAAAACATGTGGAAGCTGTGGGCGCCATCTGTGTAATACTCATTCAGAACCAACCGTTTTGTGTGCAGGAGGTAAATGTCATCTGTAAGTGAAAGTATTCTCTCCAAGTGAAAAGTATTTTCCAAGAGTTTTCAATGTACAATAACATGTATTTTAGCAAGTGTTTTCATTTCTGTTTTTGAAACTTTCTCTCAATGACAAATTTGTATTATTCAGTTAATAGATCAAAGAGTACATAGAAACTTTAGACAGCCTTTGTATTCAATTACAAACCTTCTTATCTTGTTTACACAAACTTTCATTGCCCAAGATTTGACCGTTCTTTGTTGTTATATTCACCCTATGAGTGTTAAAAAATTAAGCTTTCAATTATGTCGTCAATATTTCCTGTTAAATTAATATCTCAGTGGAAACAGAATTACATAAAATAAATACATATTACAATAAATCACAAGATTTAGAGCTTATTGTAACACGGGCAAAACTTGCCCTTGGTTGGAGCTTCGTGTAACCTAAAATACCTTGGTGTTTCTAGGGTTAACTAACACCAATTAAAACATGAGTATGCTTAATTCTGACTGAGAAATTACCACGTCATATTTCCATCAGGGATGCAATTTGTTTTTAGCGTGAATACATAAAAATAGTTGTATCTCGATGACTAGAAATATTGGAATTTTAATTATTAATTGCTCCATAATTACAATAGCAAATTATTCCTACCATGTGCCTGAAGTTTGTATAATGTACAAATTGTGATGGTACATCAGCTTTTAATCCAACATGTTTCCTTCATTGTGCATACTGCGAGGTCAAACATAAACAAGGTCAAAACAGTAGCTTAAATTGGTGCAAATTACTAATTTGCTCCAAAAGAAAATCTTCAATGTATTCACAGCCAGATAACCAGAAAAGACAAAACCAAAGCAGGAGTTTAAATTTGTGTACATTACTGATATTACACATATGTCCTCTTCAGAGGAGTGGGGATGAGACTGGAAATGGATACAGTAGCCCAAAAAGGGTTGTGGTATTACATGATCATAGGAAAGTTCACTCAGAGTGGCGATAGGGGACAATTTCTGAATGAGGCAAAAGACTGCACTTTCTACTGTTGACAAAAAGTAATGTAGTTTCACAGTACCTGAGACTTTGTGAGCAATGTTTTGGGCTTCATACTGTTGCGACGACTCAAGCCATTCCTCTTCTTTTTCATTAAACTGGCGAAAAGGCGCTATAGCACTTGGAGCTACAGTTGTTGCATGTTGGTTGGAGGTTGCACTGCATTTGTTGCTTGGTTGGCGAGTAACTGCTGTACCGTGTTTAGAAGGGTTGAAATCTGTTGTGGGTAGGAGAGATGGGTTGGTCTTTTTGGAATAGGCAAATGCAATAAATAGACAATGCAAGCAATAAAAATAAGCACACAAGCAAAGAAAAATTTCTGCCATACCCACCTGAAAAAATTGAATAGAAAAACACTATAAGAGACACTGTTAAAACATATAAACATGTCCCTGCAAAGAAAAGACAGGGTAGAATTAAGGCACCAGCAAAACACCAAAGCCCACAACAAAACAAAACTAAGACAGTCTGTGGCAGCTGGTGGCTCTGGATTCAAAGTGTTAACAGGTTGTCGCTGTGTTATTGCTCCCACATCGTTGGCACCATGTTATTCAGACATCTCGTTGCCATATTGTTGTGTCTAGGAATCAAGCATACTCAGTTCACTAGACAAACTGAACAACTCATATAAATGAGTTCTATTACAACAAGACAAGTGCAAATACTTAACTTTGAACCAGTCTTCTTCAGAATAGACAAACACAAGTAACACGTCTGGTCCTAGTAACCGCTTCTAACAAAAGTCTCTCAACTGAACTGCAATGACTGCTGATCTCTAACTGTGCTATGTAGAGTGTGCTAATGAATAGGCTAGAATGTGTCAGATAATGAAGTGGCTAATGTTGAAACTGCTATCGAAGTGGGCTGCCACCAATCGGCATGGCGTTTATGTCGTCTTCACCTAGGTGCAACTGCTGTTGCGCTGTTGTCCTGAGGGTAGGTCGGTTAGAGTGTAATTGGCTGACCTCTTTTAACAGCCTCCTCTTTTCTGTTGTTCCCAACTGGCATTCCAGCACTAACTTTAGGCCCTGACAATTTTTATTTAATTAATTGGTTTAAATACAATTTTTAAATATTTATAATCTTTTGTTATGTCATTTTAATCATTGTAAAAAATTTTGGTTTGGCCCTTATTTTTTCTTCTTGTAATTTTCTTTTCATTTGGAATCTTTGCACATGTGATCATTTTATTTATCAATCACAATATTTACATGTTTGAAAATGTCAACCTAAAAAAAGAGGAAATAATCTGTTTTTGTATTGGCTTTTCGGTGGTGTCAGAAACATTCATTTCATTATGTACAAGATGTACATTTTTTTGAGTGGCAATAGTCATACAAATAATGGAAACATAAATTCATGTTGCTCTATGGAGAAAGTAATACAGATGGAGATTAGAATGAAAGAAGGGATTATAAATGAAATGACAGTCAAGCAAAGTGAGGAATAGAAATAATGTATGAAAATATAAGATGAGAAAATGGATAAAATTAAATTGAAGTCAATAAAATCACATCCAGAAATGTTCCAAATAAAAAATAAGGTTGTTGTTGTTGTGGTCTTCAGTCTTGAGACTGGTTTGATGCAGCTCTCCATGCTACTCTATCCCGTGCAAGCTTCTTCATCTCCCAGTACCTACTGCAACCTACATCCTTCTGAATCTGCTTAGTGTATTCATCTCTTGGTCTCCCTCTATGATTTTTACCCTCCACGCTGCCCTACAATACTAAATTGGTGATCCCTTGATGCCTCAGAACATGTCCTACCAACCGATCCCTTCTTCTAGTCAAGTTGTACCACAAACTTCTTTTCTCCCCAATCCTATTCAATACTTCCTCATTAGTTATGTGATCTACCCATCTAATCTTCAGCATTCTTCTGTAGCACCACATTTGAAAAGCTTCTATTCTCTTCTTGTCCAGACTATTTATCGTCCATGTTTCACTTCCATACATGGCTACACTCCATGCAAATACTTTCAAAAATGACTTCCTGACACTTAAATCTATACTCGATGTTAACAAATGTCTCGTCTTCAGAAATGCTTTCCTTGCCATTGCCAGTCTACATTTTATATCCTGTCTACTTCGACCATCATCAGTTATTTTGCTCCCCAAATAGCAAAACTCCTTTACTGCTTTAAGTGTCTCATTTCCTAATCTAATTCCCTCAGCATCACCCGACTTAATTCGACTACATTCCATTATCCTCGTTTTGTTTTTGTTGATGTTCATCTTATACCCTCCTTTCAAGACACTGTCCATTCCATTCAACTGCTCTTCCAAGTCCTTCGCTGTCTCTGACAGAATTACAATGTCATCGGCGAACCTCAAAGTTTTTATTTCTTCTCCATGGATTTTAAAACCTACTCCGAATTTTTCTTTTGTTTCCTTCACTGCTAGCTCAAT
Organism: Schistocerca cancellata; assembly: GCF_023864275.1. NCBI lineage: Eukaryota > Metazoa > Arthropoda > Insecta > Orthoptera > Acrididae > Schistocerca > Schistocerca cancellata. Next base: position 104,204,032 of record NC_064626.1, read on the forward strand.
ATACAGATTGAATAACATCGGGGAGAGACTACAACCCTGTCTCACTTCCTTCCCAACCACTGCTTCCCTTTCATGTCCCTCGACTCTTATAACTGCCATCTGGTTTCTGTACAAATTGTAAATAGCCTTTCACTCCCTGTATTTTACCCCTGCCACCTTCAGAATTTGAAAGAGAGTATTCCAGTCAACATTGTCAAAAGCTTTCTCTAAGTCTACAAATGCTAGAAACGTAGGTTTGCCCTTCCTTAATCTAGCTTCTAAGATAAGTCGCAGGGTCAATATGCCTCACGTGTTCCAACATTTCTACGGAATCCAAACTGATCTTCCCCGAGGTCGGCTTCTACCAGTTTTTCCATTTGTCTGTAAAGACTTTGCGTCAGTATTTTGCAGCTGTGACTTATTAAACTGATAGTTCGATAATTTTCACATCTGTCAATGGCTGCTTTCTTTGGAATTGCAATTATTATATTCTTTTTGAAGTCTGAGGGTATTTCACCTGTTTCATACATCTTGCTCACCAGATGGTAGTTTTGTCAGGACTGGCTCTCCCAAGGCCGTCAGTAGTTCTAATGGAATGTTGTCTACTCCGGGGGCCTTGTTTCGACTCAGGTCTTTCAGTGCTCTGTCAAACTCTTCACGCAGTATCGTATCTCCCATTTCATCTTCATCTACATCCTCTTCCATTTCCATAATATTGTCCTCAAGTACGTCGCCCTTGTATAGGCCCTCTATATACTCCTTCCACCTTTCTGCTTTCCCTTCTTTGCTTAGAACAGGGTTTCCATCTGAGCTCTTGATGTTCATGCAAGGGGTTCTCTTATCTCCAAAGGTCTCTTTAATTTTCCTGTAGGCAGTATCTATCTTACCCCTAGTGATACTCGCTTCTACATCCTTACATTTGTCGTCTAGCCATCCCTGCTTAGCAATTTTGCACTTCCTGTTGATCTCATTTTTGAGACGTTTGTAGTCCTTTTTGCCTGCTTCATTTAGTGCATTTTTATATTTTCTCCTTTCATCAATTAAATTCAATATATCTTCTGTTTCCCAAGGATTTCTACTAGCCCTCGTCTTTTTACCTACTTGATCCTCTGCTGCCTTCACTACTTCATCCCTCAGAGTTACCCATTCTTCTTCTACTGTATTTCTTTCCCCCATTCCTGTGAATTGTTCCCTTGTGCCCTCCCTGAAACTCTGTACAACCTCTGGTTTAGTCAGTTTATCCAGGTCCCATCTCCTTAAATTCCCACCTTTTTGCAGTTTCTTCAGTTTTAATCTACAGATCATAACCAATAGATTGTGGTCAGAGTCCACATCTGCTCCTGGAAATGTCTTACAATTTAAAACCTGGATCCTAAATCTCTGTCTTACCATTATATAATCTATCTGATACCTTTTAGTATCTCCAGGATTCTTCCATGTATACAACCTTCTTTTATGATTCTTGAACCAAGTGTTAGCTATGATGAAGTTATGTTCTGTGCAAAATTCTACCAGGAAAAAAGAAGGTAGGAAGCAATAATCAGAACAAATGAAAAAGTTAATATGGTATTTAAAATAACATGACAAATAATTACAATTTAAAAAAAAATTTGTATTTAAACCAGTTATAAGAATAAAAATAATGTTTAAAATCATTTCAATAAAGATTGTGAAATAAAAAAGTATTGAAGCACCTGACAAGATTCAAACCCACAACCTTCTGCACATCAGAATCATATGCTAACCACTATGCTACTTCTACCAAAGTGAGGGCTCTAGAGCACATGCAAAATTATGAAATTTTCCCCCTTGATTACTCACAAATGAGAACCCACCAGAATAGCTGCAGAGTGAGGTACGTGGGACCCTAAGTTACATCACCATATGGATAGTTTCAAAAACTTGATTACACCCTTGGGGACTCCTTGTAAGTAAAAGAAGAAAGGATTGTCAGTGAATGCTGTATTTTAAATGTTTACCTGAAGGTCAGGCAGACAACCGTAATCACCTTTGCAGGTGTTTTTGAAAGGTTGCATGAGAAAATTTGCGGAAAGAGATTACAATTGTGGCAAGACAATTTGTGTCTCCTTCTCAATGATAATGTACCTAGTCATCCAGCGTAGTCTGAAAATTTTGTGTCCTTAATCAGATGACTGTCTGTCTGCAGCAAATCTACTCTCCGAATCTCACTATAAGTGACTGTCTCTTCTTTTCAAAGTTAAAGTCAATGACATTAAAGAGAATTCACCACAGGTGATGAAAGATATTACAAAAGCAGATTTCTGGGACTACATTACTAAGTTTGTGGCTAGAGAGGTGGAGTACTTAGTAGGAGAGGTATTATCTTTGTTTATAAGTTGGGTGTTGTGTAAAATGTCCATCATTCTTTTCTTGTCTGTATTATAACTACTTCAAAATAAAGAATTTTTTAATGCTGTAAACATTTAAAATTTAGTGAATGGAGGAGAATTATGGCTTTTTCATTTAATTTATGTTTTATCCTAGGAATTTAAAAAACTCTTGAATGATAAACTGAAACTTTCAACAACAAAACTGAAACCTCCAGCTAGAGGAAGTCGATGGATATATATCTGCTTTCGAACAGAGGAGGATAAAAAGAAAGCTCTGGAAGTCCTGAGTGGCTACAACTGGAAGAACAGCATATTAAGTGCACAGGTATATCTTCCTGAATTCAAATTGGGTAGAAGTAACGTCTATAAATCAGTTAGCAGAAGATTAATGAACAAACTTAAAAGGTTTTGAATTTATGTTTTCTCTTCGTTTAGGTGGTGAGATATCTGGATGATGTAAGTCTTAAAAAATTTTTTTTTCTCCCTCAGTGCCCCCCCCCCTCCCCCTGTCTCTCTCTCTCTCTCTCTCTCTCTCTCTCTCTCTCTCTGGGTGCGTGCGTGTGTGTGTGTGTGTGTGTGTGTGTGTGTGTGTGTCACCCCAACCGAGATCACTACTTGCCCTAGAGATGACAGTGGCCCTGTGTGCGTAGTTTTCTCTGTCTGATAATGGACTTTTTCATATAGCTAGAATCTCAGATTCTACTTCTAAATGTCCCTGTCTGCTGTTCAGCATCTTTTGTATGTGGTTTGTACCAGTGTATTCTGATATTCATATTGTTATATCATCCCAGATTTTCAACTGTTGAATACATACGTCAGAATTTTTAACCAGTAGATAGGCACAGATTTCAGAGTTGTGTGTTCATCATATAAATGGAGTGGGTGGGGTGACAGCAGAACAGACTGTAGTAAAGACAAAAGAAGGCCCTATCTTCATCTTTGAGTATGACAGGAATAGTAATGTATTACGCGCAAGACTGTTGGGGGGAGGGGGGAGTAAGTAGAGCGAGCCCATTAAGGAAACCATTTAGTGGGTAAAGGACACTAATTGAGAAGGGAGGCCAGGAAGTGTAGTGAGTGTGTACACAGAAATATGAGGATAATTAGAATGTGTGTGTTGTAAAGAAGTGGAGTCCTGATGCGAAGAAGTAGTAGGAAAAGGGTAACTAATGCGCAAAACATATCGTTAGAGGTGAGATGCTTGTGCAGAGGGTGTGGGGGCAGATATTATTGGAGACTGAGCCAGTGGTTTGTGGGATTGGCAGTTGTGTTGGATAGATAGTTTCTGCCAGTGCAGTTAAGAAAAGCTCAAAGAAGAAATACAAAGCTATCGAGAATGAGACTAAAGGAACAAAGTAGCATGTAATAGATGATGTTTTAATTCATCAAATATTAAATGAATTCTGCCTAAAGGTGCACACACAAAGAAACCAGGTTACTTGTGTAGTGGAGTCAGGTTGAACCTGCGTGAAGAATAACCCGTTGTTTTCTACTGGAGCATGACGGAATGATAACCTGGTGGCAGTGCTGACACTGGGTTGGACACGTGCCTGCCAGAAAACCAGAATGTACGAGACATTGGTTTCCAGTGTCTGCACCACCTGCAGATGACATGCCGTGCTGACAAAATTGAGGAGCATCCCCTACAATCTTTGAGAAAGATTTTATGGAAATTAATCAGTAAAAAAATAAAAAACAAATGTGTTACTTATAGCTTTATATGTCACTTCATAGTGAAGTGCCCATTATTTCTGTTATAACGTCAAGTTGAACACATATATTTCAAAACGACACAACACATATAAGTCACAGAGCAAGTTGACAAGCAAGACATGTGAACACGGTAACATTCGAATGAGCACTGAGTCCAAGTCTAGCGGCCACTGGCTGGCTGGCCACTTAGGTGGCGCGGCTGCTGCATGGCTGGCAGACAGCGCCGCATGTATATGACGCATGTAATTGTGCGGCGGCACTTTGAATGATCGGCGAGTCACAACAATTTTTCCCCCTTTGAAATTTTTTCACTGGTCTTGATGGAGGTGGCCTGTAGATTGCTAACATCCATAGGCGTTGTTTGACTGTCCATAAAGTCTCGAGGAGGAGGCTTCCTGTACGGACGGAAGTGTCCCCGATGATAACGGGTCGAGATGACAGGAGACGTAAGGGTCGAATCTGCTAGGGCCCCGTGCACCAATCTGCCCGTTGCAGCAAGTCCAGTTGATATAACAGGAGACATGGGCGACGTGTCGGTGTCCGTAGGAGAAGGAGCCAAGTAGATTGGCTGCGACAGATGATGGTCATCCGGTTCCTGCATGGGCACGTCTCCTGGTGGCGTCCGTTCTTGTTCTGGCACCGAGATGACAATGAGAGGTCTGCGTTGTGAGTAATGAGAGATGCCAAGATCCCGAGTATCAGGTAGAGCTGAAGGTGGTGTATCAACATTCGGATCAGGCATTGCCGGCACACGAGGCTGAAGCTGGTCCGAATGACGCACTGCAACACCCGTGTCCATCTGGATTTCATGACGCACTGCAACACCCGTGTCCATCTGGATTTCATACGGGCGTCAGCCACGGTGTCATAAGATGCGGCCCGGACTCCATTTTGACCGCCTGCCATATCCCCGTACCTAGACAAGGTCGTCGGCGGTGAACCGGCCACGCGAAGGCAACCCCGGCCATGAGGTGGAAGGCCGCAGAAGATGAAGTAGCGTGCGGGGCTGTCTGCCATGTAAGATCTCAGCCGGGCTGTGGTTGCCCATGGGGGTGTAACGGTAAGAAGCCAGAAACTGGAGAAGCGCATCATCATCAGCAGAAGAAGTCAGGAGTTTCCACATCTGAGCCTTAAATGTGCGGCCCAGTCGTTCAGCCTCACCGTTTGATTGTGGATGGAACGGAGGGGCCGTGACATGCATAACACTGTGGCGAGCACAAAAATCTGCAAAATCAGAAGAGGCAAATTGTGGACCATTATCAGTAACAAGAGTAGAGGGAAGGCCTTCCAAAGAAAAAATGCGTGCGAGAGCACTTGTGGTTGCTGCGGTGGTAGGCGACGTGCAACGGACAATGAAGGGAAAGTTAGAGTAGGCATCAATTACAAGGAGCCAATAAGTACCTAAATAACGTCCTGCGAAGTCGCCATAAAGGCGCTCCCAGGGCGTCTCAGGCGAAGGCCACAGGGACAAAGATGACTTCGGGGCAGTGGCCTGTGACGCACAAGAGCCGCAGGCAGCGACTCTATGTGTGCTGTTTCAGAGTCGATGCCAGGCCAGTACACATGACGGCGTGCCAGAGATTTTGTGCGAGACACACCCCAGTGCCCTTGGTGAAGGAGGCGCAAGACCGAAGCACGCAAAGACGCAGGTACCACAACACGTGGTGAAGCATTGTCGGTGGAAAGGAGGATCACACCATCCCCAGCCGTGAGGTGGTAGCGCAAAGCGTAGTAGTTCCGCAACAGGTCAGAAGTCTTAGCGGACAGACAACCTGGCCAACCCTTCTGAATACAGCGTAAAACCCGGGAGAGGGTAGGATCAGAACCCGTAGCCGTCGCCAGTCAGTCCCCTGTGATGGGGAATCCATCCACAACTCGCTGCTCGGCAACATCCAAATGGAAACACAAAAGTTCATCCTTATCGAATGCCAGATCAGGACCCATGGGAAGGCGAGACAGTGCATCAGCATTCGCATGTTGAGCGGTTGGCCGGAAATGAATCTCATAATTGAAACGAGACCTTAAAGAGCCCAACGCTGGAGGTGGTGTTCAGCCTTCTCGGGAAGTGACGATGATGGATGAAACAAGGAAACAAGTGGTTTGTGATCCATAACAAGGTGAAATTTAGATCCATAGAGAAAAACACCAAACTTATGAAGAGCATAAATAATAGCCAAAGCTTCTTTTTCGATTTGAGAATACTTTTGTTGGGCATCCATGAGCATTTTGGAGGCATAAGCAACGGGTTGTTCAGAGCCGTCTGAAAAACGGTGTGCAATGACTGCACCGACTCCGTATTGAGAGGCGTCAGTGGCAAGAACAAGAGTTTGGCCAGGTTGATAAGTAGCCAGGCACGGAGCCTGTTTCAGCATAGTCTTCAATTTCTGGAAAGCCGCATCACATGACGCGTACCAGCGAAAAGGTACGTTTTTATGCAACAGGCGATGCAACAGCTGAGCCATCGAAGCAGCAGACGGTAAGAACTTGTGATAGTATGCTATTTTCCCCAGGAAGGCCTGCAGTTCCTTAACAGATGTAGGGTGAGGAAGGGCATTGATCGCAGCGACAGTTTCCTGAAGCGGGCGAATACCATCCCGAGAGGGTTGAAACCCCAAGTACGTGATAGATGCCTGAAAAAATTGTGATTTCTGAAGATTACACTTAAGACTGGCAGTCTGTAAGACATGAAAAAGTGTGCGGAGATTCTGAAGATGTTCATCAGTGGTGGAGCCAGTGACAATAATGTCGTTCATGTAATTTATACACCTGGGACAGGGAGCAATAATTGTTCCAAGAATCACTGAAAGAGAGCAGGGGTGCTAGCAACCCCAAATGCAAAGCGTTGGTATTGATAGAGGCCGAAAGGCGTGTTAAGGACTAGAAACTGCCAGGAAGCAGCATCGAGAGGAAGTTGATGATATGTTTCTGACATTTGAATTTTAGAAAAATACTGGCCTCCGTCATGTTTAGTGAACAGTTCTTCAGGTCGGGGCATAGGGTAAGTGTTGATGAGGCATTGAGCATTTACAGTGGCTTTGAAATCGCCACAGAGACGAATATCACCATTTGGCTTAACAACGACAATGACAGGAGAGGACCACTCACTGGAAGTGACAGGAAGCAAGACCCCTGAAGTAGTGAGACGATCCAGCTCCCATTTTACCCAATCATGAAGGGCCACAGTAATGGGCTGAGCCCGAAAAAACTTAGGCCGAGCAGTGTGTTTGAGCATGATATGAGCTTCAAAGTTGTTTGCATGGCCTAACCCAGGAGAAAAAAGGGGCGAAAATGTATCGACAAGGAATCCAATTGAGCATAAGGAATAGCATCAGAGACGATATTGACAGAGTCATCTATGGAGAACCCAAAAACGCGCAAGGCATCGAAACCAAAAAGATTCTCTGCGTTACTCTGGTCGACCACAAATATGGGAACAGTGCGAACGATAGATTTGTAAGATACCTCAGCATTAATTTGTCCCAAGAGAGAAATCTTCTGTTTATTGTACTTCCGTAATTGCTGAGTGATAGGTGATAGTAGTGGAGAACCCAACTGAAGATACGTCTGAGAATTAATTATAGTGGCAGCAGAACCGGTATCCAACTGCATGCGAACATCCCGACCAAGGATTTGGACAGTGAGGAATAACTTCCCTGAAAGGGAAGAAGTACAATTGACAGATAACACAGAATCAGAATCAGCGTCATGTTCATGAACATCATGAATGCGGTCGGATTTGTAAACGGAAGAACATGACCTTTCTTTTTGCAATTGTGACACACAGCCCAATGTTGGGAACAATCCTCACGTGAATGTTTCGTAAAACACCGCGGACATGAAGGAAGTTGCCGGGGGTTTTTCTGCAGTTTCTTAGCGGGTTGTTTACGGTTAGGCCAAGGCTGCATGTGGGAGTGCACTGCGGCCACTTCGGCCGGCGGGGACATGCCGCACACGTCGTCAACAGTGCACAGAGGTTGTATTTCCCCAACATCACCCCACGCGTCTATTTGTGCCCCAGCGGCGCGAGAAATCATCTAGAGTCAGATTTGCCAACTGAAGGGCACATTGCCGAACTTCTTTGTCGGGCGCCGACCAGATAATAGCATCCCATACCATGGAATCGGCATAGGATTCTTTGTGAATGTCAGTAACAAATTGACACTTTTGACTGAGGCTGTGAAGTTCAGCAGCCCAAGCGCGATAGGATTGATGCAGTTGTTTTTGACAACGATAGAAGGCAACACGAGAGGCTACCACATGCGTTTGCTTTTGAAAATAGACAGACAGAAGTGAGCACATTTCAGCAAAGGACAAAGGCGCAGTGTCTTTCAAAGGAGCCAATTGTGACAATAACCGATACATTTGAGGTGAAATCCAGGAAAGGAACAGAGACTTACATGTTTGTTCGTCTGTGACATGAAATGCCAAGAAATGCTGTCGAAGACGTTTTTCATAATCAGACCAGTCTTCCGCCATCTTGTCGTAAGGAGGAAAAGGATGTAGAGACGACGGCGAGAGATGCCCCGCATTTGATGCCGTGACGAAATCACGAATCACCAATGTTAGAAGCGTTTGCTGTTCAATGAGACTTTGCAATAGTTGCTCGACAGTAGCCATGGAAACCTGTGGGTCAACGATGAAAAGGAAAAATCCCATCCTCGTCACCAATTGTTATAACGTCAAGTTGAACACACATATTTCAAAACGGCACAACACATATAAGTCACAGAGCAAGTTGAGAAGCAAGACATGTGAACACTGTACCATTCGAATGGGCACTGAGTCCAAGTCTAGCGGCCGCTGGCTGGCTGGTCGCTTAGGTGGTGTGGCTGCTGCATGGCTGGCAGACAGCGCCGCATGTAGAGGATGCGCGTAATTGCGCGGCGGTACTTTGAATGATCGGCGATTCACAACAATTTCTTTAATGGTCATAGTTGTAAAGTTTGCATTTAAGTCACACACTCTACAAAATTCAAAAAGTTTGCAGTGAAAAATTGGGGTTGCTCATTTTGGCTTTGGCTGGCAGATGGTGGTTGAAATGATCACTATAGCAAAAATTTACAGATACCAGTATTTGAATGCTGGCCCCTGCTTTGACCAGAACCGAGGTGGAATCTTCCTGCACGTCAGTCAGGGGCCTGAAGATGGCATTGTAAACTGGCTAAATTGGTAGCCAAATAAAATAAGTTTGGACATGAGATGGCTGAAAGGTGTTTGATTTGACATCCTCTAGCAAACAGCCAAGCCCCACAACCATCTCTGAAAAGATGGACATACAGAGATTTTTGGTTTGGTGCATATTAGATCATACACTGCTGCATATTACATTTAGCTAACATGGTGAATATTTCTTTAAACTTGGGAGACAATCTACATGTAGTAACAATCCCCAGAAAATGAATTTCATGCAGTGGGTTCCCTTGCACACGCTAATTATTTCCCCCTTTCAAGAACTACCCGTCTCTTTGAGCTGCTCTTCCAAGTTTTTTGGTGTGTCTGACAAAATTACGATGTCATCGACAAACATCAAAGTTCTTATTTCTTTTCCCAGAACTTTAATTCCCTGTCCAAATTTCTTCTTGCTTTCTTTCACAGTTTGCTCAGTGTACAAATCGAATAACACTGGGGATTGGCTACAACTTGTTCTCAGTGCCTTCTCAATTACTGCTTCCCTTTTGTGCCCTTCAACTCTTTATAACTGTCATTTGGTTCCTAAGTTGTAAATAATGTGTCATTCCATGTATTTTACTCCTGCTACCTTCAGAAATTCAAGGAGTTTATTCCAGTAAACATCATAAAAATCTTTCTCCAAATGTGGCAAATAGCAAGCAAACAGCTGAGAATTTTGCCATGTAGTTAATACACGTAACTTTCTTATCTATGATGACATAGCAGTAGCTATAGTTTTTTCCCTTCATTGGAGTACTGTAATTTTTTTAGATTGTTGACAGCTAGTGAAAAGAGGATTTGCTAGTATGACAATAAACATGAAATTTTTAGACTTATGTTATTGCAAACCAACATACAGAGGATTTCTGTAAGCTATTGACCTTTCTGATGACCAATTACTCGTTTAATAAGATACTCTTGTTTTAGGATTCTGTCGCAGTAGCTTGTAGTGATCAGAATTTGAACAACATATATATTGTTAAAAATTGCACTTGAAAGTGGCATTTATGTATTTGTTATCATGGAAGTGGAAGTTTCAGGGAAAGTATACCATCACAGGTATTAGTGCACCTTCACTGGCCCAGTTAGTGAAAGTGGATTACTGATTCTAGCTCTGTCAAACAATACACATTGACTAGGGATAGTGCACTATCACTAGTGAATGTATACTTTCACTGCCAATAGGTAAGGAAAGTGAACCATGGCTGTAATAACAAAACAGTTGTACTTTGAAAGTTGCATTTATCACCTGCAGTTTGAAAACATAGTCATATTATGTAAAATTCATTTATTGCAGCAAAGACGTGCACCATGGCACTTTTGAGTTGCACAACACATTTTTGTTTCTGCAAAAGCATCTCAGAGTCTGACATTTTTGCTGGCAGTTGCATTTGAAGAATCCCTGGCTGCTTTCCTCTGACCAAGACGTCGCAACCATCCTCAGGGCAACAGTTTTCTCTGCTGGAAATTCCTCCTCTGAGATTATTCTTAGAGGGCAAGTACTGAGCTGGGACCTGAAACAAAATGTTGTAGTTGTAGCCGCAGTGCCATATCGTATTGTCTCTTCCACAATTATTTAAAAACAAACGATTTATTACTGTGCATATAGTTGGCTCAGCACACCATCTCTCATCCCGATTCGGTAGAAGCCATTGGCCATTTTCTTGAGGATGACACCCAAGGTAACTCAGCATCTCCTCTTGCTTTATCAAAGTCGGAAACTGGAACTCTCACAGTACAGCCATCTACCACTGTTGGAAAGCAGTGATCCGCACACTGCTGCATTCTTTGCACTTGTTCTTCTAAGCACTTGTACACTTCAGTTCTGTGTTTCTTAATAGCACAAGTTGTTGTTGTTGTTGTTGTTGTCTTCAGTCCTGAGACTGGTTTGATGCAGCTCTCCATGCTACACTATCCTGTGCAAGCTTCTTCATCTCCCAGTACTTACTGCAACCTACATCCTTCTGAATCTGCTTAGTGTATTCATCTCTTGGTCTCCCTCTACGATTTTTACCCTCCACACTGCCCTCCAATGGTAAATTTGTGATCCCTTGATGCCTCAGGACATGTCCTACCAACCGGTCCCTTCTTCTTGTCAAGTTGTGCCACAAACTCCTCTTCTCCCCAATTCTATTCAATACCTCCTCATTAGTTATGTGATCTACCCATCTAATCTTCAGCATTCTTCTGTAGCACCACATTTCGAAAGCTTCTATTCTCTTCTTGTCTAAGCTGTTTATCGTCCATGTCTCACTTCCATATGTGGCTACATTCCATACAAATACTTTCAGAAACGACTTCCTGACACTTAAATCTATACTCGATGTTAACAAATTTCTCTTCTTCAGAAACGCTTTCCTTGCCATTGCCAGTCTATATTTTATATCCTCTCTACTTTGACCATCATCAGTTATTTTGCTCCCCAAATAGCAAAACTCCTTTACTACTTTAAGTGTCTCATTTCCTAATCTAATTCCCTCAGCATCACCTGACTTAATTCGACTACATTCCATTATCCTCGTTTTGCTTTTGTTGATGTTCATCTTATATCCTCCTTTCAAGACACTGTCCATTCTGTTCAACTGCTCTTCCAAGTCCTTTGCCTCTGACAGAATTACAATGTCATCGGCGAACCTCAAAGTTTTTATTTGTTCTCCATGGACTTTAATACCTACTCCGAATTTTTCTTTTGTTTCCTTTACTGCTTGCTCAATATACAGATTGAATAACATCGGGGAGAGACTACAACCCTGTCTCACTCCCTTCCCAACCGCTGCTTCCCTTTCATGCACCTCGACTCTTATAACTGCCATCTGGTTTCTGTACAAACTGTAAATAGCCTTTCGCTCCCTGTATTTTACCCCTGTCACCTTTAGAATTTGAAAGAGAGTATTCCAGTCAACATTGTCAAAAGCTTTCTCTAAGTCCACAAATGCTAGAAATGTAGGTTTGCCTTTCCTTAATCTATTTTTTAAGATAAGTCGTAGGGTCAGTATTGCCTCACATGTTCCAACATTTCTGCGGAATACAAACTGATCTTTGCTGAGGTCGGCTTCTACCAGTTTTTCCATTCGTCTGTAAAGAATTTGTGCTAGTATTTTGCAGCTGTGACTTATTTAACTGATAGTTCGGTAATTTTCACATCTGTCAACACCTGCTTTCTTTGGGACTGGAATTAATATATTCTTCTTGAAGTCTGAGGGTATTTCGCCTGTCTCATACATCTTGTTCACCAGGTGCTCTGACAAACTCTTTACGCAGTATCGTATCTCCCATTTCATCTTGATCTACATCCTCTTCCATTTCCATAATATTGTCCTCAAGTACATCGCCCTTGTATAGACCCTCTATATACTCTTTCCACCTTTCTGCTTTCCCTTCTTTGCTTAGAACTGGGTTTCCATCTGAGCTCTTGATACTCATACAAGTGGCTCTCTCTTCTCCAAAGGTCTCTTTAATTTTCCTGTAGGCAGTATCTATCTTACCCCTAGTGAGATAAGCCTCTACATCCTTACATTTGTCCTCTAGCCATCCCTGCTTAGCCATTTTGCACTTCCTGTAGATCTCATTTTTGAGACGTTTGTATTCCCTTCTGCCTGCTTCATTTACTGCATTTTTGTATTTTCTCCTTTCATCAATTAAATTCAATATTTCTTCTGTTACCCAAGGATTTCTACTAGCCCTCGTCTTTTTACCTACTTGATCCTCTGCTGCCTTCACTACTTGCACTTTTGCACTTCCTGTCGATCTCATTTTTGAGACGTTTGTATTCCCTTCTGCCTGCTTCATTTACTGCGTTTTTATATTTTCTCCTTTCATCAATTAAATTCAATATTTCTTCTGTTACCCAAGGATTTCTACTAGCCCTCGTCTTTTTACCTACTTGATCCTCTGCTGCCTTCACTACTTCATCCCTGAGAGCTACCCATTCTTCTTCTACTGTATTTCTTTCCCCCATTCCTGTCAATTGTTCCCTTATGCTCTCCCTGAAACTCTGTACAACCTCTGTTTCTTTCAGTTTATCCACGTCCCATCTCCTTAAATTCCTACGTTTCTGCAGTTTCTTCAGTTTTAGTCTACAGTTCATAACCAATAGATTGTGATCAGAGTCCACATCTGCCCCTGGAAATGTCTTACAATTTAAAACCTGGTTCCTAAATCTCTGTCTTACCATTATATAATCTATCTGATACATTCTAGTATCTCCAGGATTCTTCCATGTATATAACCTTCTTTTATGATTCTTGAACCAAGTGTTAGCTATGATTAACTTATGCTCTGTGCAAAATTCTACCAGACGGCTTCCTCTTTCATCGCTCTCCTCCAATCCATATTCACCCACTATGTTTCCTTCTCTCCCTTTTCCTACTCTTGGATTCCAGTCACCCATGACTATTAAATTTTCGCCTCTCTTCACTGTCTGAATAATTTCTTTTATCTCATCATACACGACATCAATCTCTTCGTCATCTGTGGAACTAGTTGGCATATAAACTTGTACTATTGTGGTAGGTGTGGGCTTCGTATCTATCTTGGCCAGAATAATGCGTTCACTGTGCTGTTTGTAGTAGCTTACCCGCATTCCTATTTTCCTACTCATTATTAAACCTACTCCTGCATTACCCCTATTTCATTTTCTATTTATAACCCTGTATTCACCTGACCAGAAGTCTTATTCCTCCTGCCACTGAACTTCACTAATTCCCACTATATCTAACTTTAACCCATCCATTTCCCTTTTTAAATTTTCTAATCTACTTGCCCGATTAAGGAATCTGACAATCCACGCTCCAATCCGTAGAACGCCAGTTTTCTTTCTCCTGATAACAATGTCCTCTTGAGTAGTCCCTGTTGTGACTTGGCAAGACAGCAAGCCACTATGGTTGGTAGCAGAAAGGCACGCGTTAAGCTCACGCAGGCTGGCGTGAGGTCTGGAACATTTAAGGAAGTTAAACTTTAGCAAAAAATGTCGTAGCTGTTGGAATACTTAACTTTAATTCATAATTGGTGAACATTGGTCTGACGGTACATGCATCACAAGATAAATAGCAAATGATAATGGCGCCTTGCTAGGTCGTAGCAAATGACATAGCTGAAGGCTATGCTAACTATCGTCTCGGCAAATGAGAGCATAATTTGTCAGTGAACCATCGCTAGCAAAGTCGGCTGTACAACTGGGGCGAGTGCTAGGAAGTCTCTTTAGACCTGCCTTGTGGCGGCCCTCAGTCTGCAATCACTGACAGTGGCGACACGCGGGTCCGACGTATACTAACGGACCATGGCCGATTTAAAGGCTACCACCTAGCAAGTGTGGTGTCTGGCGGTGACACCACAGTCCCCACCCGGAGATCCGAATGGGGGACTATTTTACCTCTGGAATATTTTACCCAAGAGGACGCCATCATCATTTAATCAAACACAAAAGCTGCATGCCCTCGGGAATAATTACGGCTGTGGTTTCCCCTTGCTTTCAGCCATTCGCAGTACCAGCACAGCAAGGCCATTTTGGTTAGTGTTACGGGACCAGATCAGTCAATCATCCAGACTGTTGCCCGTGCAACTACTGAAAAGGCTGCTGCCCCTCTTCAGGAACCACACGTTTGTCTGGCCTCTCAACAGATACCCCTCCGTTATGGTTGCACCTACGGTACGGCCATCTGTATCACTTAGGCACGCAAGGCTCCCCACCAACGGCAAGGTCATGGTCCATGGTTCAAGTTAACTCATTTAAATGTCAAGCAGTAGTCGCTATTGTCAGGAATACTTTCTTTCTCTCTGTTCTCAACCTCTTTTCCTGTTGGTATGTTACCCTCTTGCACTCGAGATTTACTGTGATCGTTATCCTGCAACATTTCAGTCCCTGTCTCACTGCTGATACTCACCTGATTAATTATATTTTCAAGGTCATCCTCAGAGTGAACGTTCATTAGTGCTTCAGGAGGTAAACTTGCTGAAGACAAACTATGTTTAGGAGAGCAGCCAACTATAACTTTGTACTGAGAGGTATTGGAGGTGGAGGTGGAGGTGGAGGTGGAGGTGGAGGTGGAGGTGGAGGTGGAGGTGGAGGTGGAGGTGGAGGTGGAGGTGGAGGTGGAGGTGGAGGTGGAGGTGGTGGTGGAGGGGGAGGGGGAGGAGGAGGGGGAGGAGAGCCCTCCCATCAGTTAGCGATTGCCCGCATCCAATAGAGGCTGTGACCTTGAGTAGGAGTGGACAGACCCCTATTCTCAAGTTCATTACAAGCTAATGTTTAATCTGTTAGCAAGGTGAGTTTGTGCAGCTTAACATGTGTTTTGGCAAAAGAAGCAAAATTAAACCTCTCAACTAGAGAAATGTAGATGTTACACAGTTCTGATTCATCATCAATTATTAGTAATGTTTACATTTCCTTATTGACAGGTTTCTTCAAAGGAAGAAAGGTAGAAAATTCAGACTAAAATAAACTGACAATTCTGTTGTAATTTTGCCAGAAATCCGTAACCCATTATATTTTTAACATTGAATGAGTGAAACGGAAACTTAACAAAGGATTATCTTGCTGCCCTTCAATGATGTGAGAAATATGAAAATGATTCACAGCGAATGGTGTATAATCTCGTTGTTCCTATACCCATTCAGAATGAAGTGATGAACTACTTCACTTTAAATATCTTTTGATATGTTAAACAGAGATCATATATGGAATGAACTTTCTACTCTACAAGGGAATGTGTGCTGATATGAAACTCCTTGGCAGATTAAAACAACAAGTTACAAAGGAGACTGGTGAAGTTTGGAAGGTACAAGGTGAGCTGTTGGTGGAAATATAGATGTGGGGACAGGTCATGATTTGTGCTGTGGTAACTCTTTTTGTAGAACACTTGCATGCAAAAGGCAAAAGGCTGAGGTTTAATTTCCAGTCCAGAACACAGTTTTAATCTGCTAGAAAGTTTCATTCATTATATATATTTATAATCTATTTTCACATTAACGAGTGGTCTCTAACAGTCCATACATCTACATCTATATTTATACTCCGCAAGCCACCCAGTGGTGTGTGGCGTAGGGCACTTTACGTACCACTGCCATAACCTCCCTTTCCTGTTCCAGCCGCATATGGTTCGCGGGGAGAACAACTGCCGGAAAGCCTCCGTGTGCGCTCGAATCTCTCTAATTTTACATTCGTGATCTCCTCCTCGGGAGGTATAAGTAGGGGGAAGCAATATATTCGATACCTCATCCAGAATCCAGAAAGGCACCCTCTCGAAACCTGGACAGCAAGCTACACCGCGATGCAGAGCGCCCCTCTTGCAGAGTCTGCCACTTGAGATTGCTAAACATCTCCGTAATGCTATCACACATACCAAATAACCCTGTGATGAAACGCGCCACTCTTCTTTGGATCTTCTCTGTCTCCTCAGTCAATCCGACCTGGTACAGATTCCACACTGATGAGCAATACTCAAGTATAGGTCGAATGAGTGTTTTGTAAGCCACCTCCTATGTTGATGGACTTTATTTTCTAAGGACTCTCCCAGTGAATCTCAACCTGGCACCTGCCTTACCAACAACTAATTTTATATGATCATTTCACGTTCTGTATGCATACTCCCAGATATTTTACAGAAGTAACTGCTACCAGTGTTTGTTCCACCATCATATAATCAAACAATAAAGGATCCTTCTTTCTATGTATTCGCAATATATTACATGTGTCTATGTTAAGGGTCAGTTGCCACTCCCTGCACCAAGTGCCTATCCGTTGCAGATCTTCCTGTATTTCGCTGCAATTTTCTAATGCTGCAACTTCTTTGTGTACTACAGCATCATCCGCAAAAAACCGCATGGAACTTCCAACACTATCTTCTAGGTCATTTATATATATTGTGAAAAGCAGTGGTCCCATAACACTCCCCTGTGGCACACCAGAGGTTATTTTAATGTCTGTAGACATCTCTCCATTGAGAACAACATGCTGTGTTCTGTTTGCTAAAAACTCTTCAATCCAGCCACACAGCTGGTCTGATATTCCATAGGCTCTTACTTTGTTTATCAGGCGACAGTATGGAACTGTATCGAACGCTTTCCGGAAGTCAAGGAAAATGGCATCTACCTGGGAGCCTGTACTAATATTTTCTGGGTCTCATGAACAAATAAAGTGAGTTGGGTCTCACATGATTGCTGTTTCTGGAATCCATGTTGATTCGTACAGAGTAGATTCTGGGTTTCCAGAAAAACATGTTCTAAAATTCTACAACAGATCGCAGTCAGAGATATAGGCCTACAGTTTTGCGAATCTGCTCGATGATCCTTCTTGAAAACTGGAACTACCTGTGCTCTTTTCCAATCACTTGGAACCTTCCATTCCTCTAGAGATTTCTACATGGCTGTTAGAAGGGAGGCAAGTTCTTTCGCGTACTTTGTGTAGAATCGAATTGGTATCCCGTCAGGTCCAGTGGACTATCCTCTGTTGCATGATTTCAGTTGCTTTTCTATTCCTTGGACACTTATTTCGATGTCAGCCATTTTTTCGTTTGTGCGAGGATTGAGAAAAGGAACTGCAGTGTGGTCTTCCTCTGTGAAGCAGCTTTGGAAAAAGGTGTTTAGTATTTCAGCTTTACGCGTGTCATCCTCTGTTTCAGTGCCATCATCATCCCAGAGTATCTGGATATGCTGTTTCGATCCACTTACTGATTCAACGTAAGACCAGAACTTCCTAGGATTTTCTGTCAAGCCGGTACATAGAATTTTACTTTCAAATTCACTGAACGTTTCACACATAGCCCTCCTTGCGCTAACTTTGACATTGTTTAGCTTCGTGTAAATTTGCAGTGAAGCTCTCTTTGCTTTCGCAGTAGTTTCCTAACTTTGTTGTTGAACCATGGTGGGTTTTTCCCATCCCTCACAGTTTTACTCGGCAGTGTTCTTATAGTATTATTATGCACAGATAAACAGGCATCAGATTTTCTATTTCTGGTAGAACAATGCCACATTTTTACTACAGAATGGAATTGAGACAGTAAAACTGTTTCGTTACTCTGAATCTGTGAACAAGTTGATAATTTTTGGACCCTTGTCAGCTACTCATCCAAGTGAAATATCAAAATAACTATGATCATTAATGAAATGATGAGCACTTCGCCATGAAGCTGATGTGTAAAGCTAGAGGTAAAACAATTTTTTTTGTTTTTCCAAATACTTTCTGTAAAATCACATGAGAGAGACTGCAGAGGTAATGCAGCACACTATGATATTGTACTCATAATGGCACTCCTGCACATTGATTAGCAGGTCATCTGCATTCTCTATGTGCACCCATAGGTGTGTATATATGCACTGGACAGTGCAGTGATTCGATACGCAGACTTCTCTCACCAAGAGTACATGGTCAGTCTGGTCTTGTGCTGTGCTCAGAACTGTGAGGTGTGACAGAAGTAAATGTCTCATTCTACTGAATAAAAATACAAATGTATCTGTTCTTTTTATCATCTTCCTGGCTATGCCTGCACTAGGGTATCATTTCACACTGGCATAGTACTAGTGGCAGAGCCTTCCTTCCTTGCGCTCTGGAGTAATATAGCTATCCACATATGTACCTTCACTTTCCTTCCTTGCACTCTGGAGTAATATAGCTATCCACATACGTACTTTCACTTATTATTAGTATTTAGATTAGTGACTTTGATGAGGGTCAGAGACAGATTAGTTTTGAACACAGTGGAACTTCTTCTTTGAACAGAGTAAAAGAAAAGGGTCGTATTTTTATTTCTTTTAGACACAGTCACAGAACACAGTCACAATCAATACCTGTTTTGACCCTACATCAGCAACTTCATTATCCATAAGTCACAGGTGTATGTAGATTCTGAAAATGGTCAATGTATGGCCAAAACTGGTAATGGTTGTAATTATATCTTGTGACTGTGCCTAAATAAAATGGAACTAAGAGTACTTTTTGTTACTGCTGTACAAAGATATTGTTTCATTGTGTTGAAAACTAAGCCATGCCAGTCTGAACCTGTTTCTCCCTTCAGACACAAGGCATGGACTGGCGGGAAATCGTTTGGCTTGTCTGTATCTGCTGTTGGAAGAAGATAGCGGATCATGTCATTTTTCCTAACTAATCTGTAAGAATGTTCATCGAGCACATAAGTCCTGAAACTCATACACAAGCAGGACCAGAAAAGATTTAGGAGAATAAATTCTGCTGAAGATATGCTGTATGCTGACAAACATGTTTTTACTTGAAGGAAGCGAGAGCTGCACCTGATCCACTGGTACAGAAGAGATCATTGCAGCTGGAAACAGATGATGTTGCTGCTAAGAAAGTAAAGCTCACCTCTGAAACATTGACTGAAATGATGAAAAAATCTACAACACCATGGTGGGACATACCGTATGAGGAACAGGTAATTGGACGGTCAGTTATTTTGATTGTATCAATTATGGAAAACTTGCCCAGTAGTTACTTTTCACATCATAGTTTTGAAGCATCACTGCTAAGTGTGAATAATTCATGTCTTTTTTATTTTCAAGGAATCATTTTATATTTTTATTGCTTGTTGTACCAGAATGTCTCACTTTCAGGACCTGCAGGCTCCTTTGACTCATCAGAAGCCATTTCATCTTCTCAGCCCCTCCATTCCCTCTACCTCTACCTGCCCTCCCCCTCCACTCCTCCCTTACATTTACTTTGTGAGCATGTGATTGACTAACATGGAACCCCAACCCTTTGCATGATATTTCCCTTTCTTCTGTACTGTAAGTTTAACTTCTGACTGCCTGATACTCTGCCACGGGCCACAGCCAGTGACAGCTACAGTAAGAACATAAGAGGGGGCAGGGGGATGCCATGTTGTGGGTTGGTCAGCATAGCCGATTCTGTATTGATGTAAATTTGTTGGTGAGGATGGTACAAACAACTGGGAGAGAAGGCGGGGCGTGGGGTGGGGAACTCAACTTTAGTGTGCGGGGTGTGCTGTGTACCAATGCAAAAGCAGTTGCAGTGCTGTGGCATGAGTGGATATGCTTGTTCACAATACACCAGTTTTCTGTGCTTGTGCCTGAGTTAATTCATGAAGTTAACCACGAATCAGTTTGTGGATGTTACGTATACAGTTGCACATCATATGCTTATGCTTCATTGTAAAATTTGTTTCATTTCTTGTTTATATGAACTTTTTTATGTTTTTGTCAAAATATTTGAAAATAAGTATGACAGAAGCCAAAAATATACTGCAGCACATGTGCTGATCAAGCAGTACATTCATGGTAAAGATGGTGGTTTTGTGCTCCAAAACTACAAAGAAAATGCCACAAAAATTGCAGTGAAATAAGTGACTTGTGAGTCAACAGTGTATGAGACAGTGACTGCTGTCGTCATCTGACTTACCCAAGCAGTCGTATATTTGCTTCACCTGTCGATGAAGTGTGAGTGGGTGCATCTGGCACAAATTTTTTTGTCACATATTTCATACCAAAAACATCCAAACAGATTTCATGGTGTGAGCCAGTTGAGCCATTTGATATGCCACCATCAGCAACTTCTCCACTGGTGATTAGGTGATCATTCATGATCATTTCTTTCACTTTTTCTGTGTTTTCATATGTTGTTGATGTGCTGGGTTGTCCAGAATGTCATCATCATCATAGCCATTTTGGAAATGCTTGTGCCACTTGTAAGCCCTGGCTTTGCTTATAGCAGACTCACCAAAAGCAATATTCAACATTTCTAAAGTTTGTTACATTTATTCCATTTTTATAGCAAAATTTTCTGATCCATTTTTAAAACAAAACAGTGATCACCACTCATAAGCAAACACATATAACCTTCTTGACAACTGATGACATACATTTCAGAAATGTTGACTAACACTACATGAATTAGACCTATACTACCTGTGAAATTACAAAATTCCCGATATTTTTTGTAACACCTCATGTTTAACATAGAATTTCCATCAATCTACCTGATTGCAGTAAGACCTCCAGTACAATAAAAAATATTTCAGCATCCTGAGTGTATCAGGATTGGCTTTCACATCATCTAGTACACAAGCACATTTTGACTGCTTTCGTATCTCATAGTAATACACAGATCTTGTAATTCCTTTTTGAGACTCTCCTTAATTGAAGGAATATGGGACCAATGGAGCAACATCCTCAGCATTGTTTCACTTAGACTGATGGTGATGGCTTGGATCAAGGAAGTGAAGTTCAGTTGGGGCAGATTTGTCTTAGGTGCTGTGTCATGACTAGCACTTCAAGAAAAACTTTTTTTCCTTATATTCTAGTAAGGGGAATTTTGTGCTGGTATGAATCATATTAACCATAGAAAACAAGAAGATTCTTACCTTTATGTGTGACAGTACACAAAAAACATAGAAACATACTGATTGCTGTCTACTTGGTTCCAGTTTCTTTGTTTCAAGACATAATGCATTCGGAATCACATTTACTTGTGATGGAGGTTACCTTCAGTCACCCCACTTAATTGTTGGTTCAGTGATTAGGAGGTCCATTGATATCAGAACAGTTAGGAAAAGATTTGTGAATTTTTATTGGATTAATGTCTTGTGTCATTGCCAAGGGGGAGATTCTGTTAAAAGTGAGCATGGTGGCGGTGGCTTTTCACTACCTGACATTAAGAGTGTGAAAAATCATGGAACAGTAACTCACACTTATACATGTGTCAAGTGAGACAACTTTTAAGGTATTTAATCTGCTGGTATGGAGATATTATGATCATCTTGTCTGTTGGTATCAGAGGTATGAAATCTGTTTAAAAAATATAGTGATCAATCTTGGTGGTAGCTCATTAAAGTGGACTGCAAAGTGTATATGTGAGTGAGGATGACTGTAGCAGCCACATTCTAGAGAGTCATGGCATGTATGTGATCACTGCATTAGCATCTAATCTTGGGTAAAGCTGGAAAATTCATTTGCAGAGGATATAAAGATGATTTTAGAAGTAATGAGTTGAGACTACCATGAATAATGACATGAGACAGATGTCTGAGATGTCTGAGAATCAGTTGAAAGTTGTCCACACTCTAGACAACAACAATAAAGTAGACCTGTGGAAAATATTGAATGCACATTACATAAAATCAGCAAGGACCAAGAACTAGAATCAGAACTTAGAATACCATAATCTGAAGTGTAGAAAACTGTTATGGCACTTCTAAATGTGAAAGGTATTGTAATAAAATATGTTCAGTGCTTACTGCCACCAGTAAAGAAGGGTCTCTGTACGAATGTAGCTAGTATTGTATTTTATTTTAATGCTGTAGGTTTAAGATTAATGTTTGAATAATTCAATAGTGAAGACCAAATTTGAAACATATTACAGTAGAAATAACTGTCTAGTGTGATTGTGACAGCTAAACATTTGTGCGAATAATTGTGTCGATAGGTGAACCGGAAGCTGGAAAGCATGCGCCAGTTGCTCACGCGTCTGGGCCGTGATATGGTACGCTGTAACCCAGCACTGGGTGCATGGCTGAAGAAGCAGCAAAGTATGTACAATGGATTACCATGTGAGCTGCTTGGTTGTCGTTCTTCTCCTCAACAGGACAGCTACCGCAATAAATGTGAATTCACCATTGGTATGTTCCTTTTATATTTATTTTTCCTATTCACATTTAAAACTGTTTTATTCTTTTAGTGCCATTGTAGTGTTCTGCTAATCACTGGTGCAGTTTGCTGAAACTAGGATGATGATGATTATGTTGTTAATTTGCCAACTAATATAATTGTTTATTAAGGGGTAACCATGGTTCTGCCAGGACGCAAGCTGTTGTTGGGAATTATAATTTGTTTATACTGTAGAACCTTACTGTTACATTCCTGCAAGTCCTGTCAAATTTTCTATGTTCAAAATGTTGATTCCCAGCCCCACTTTTGCATCTTCCCGTCTGTCCCCAGATCGGTCTGCCGCTGTGGTTGCCCCGGTTGCTGCCCACAGTGGGGCTGAGCCCTCACCTGTGGTTGATTGGGAGGTCGTTCCAAGGTGTGGCAGGCAGCGAAAGACATCCCCGGAGGCTATCACAAAGCCTCCCCGGTGCGTCTGACAAACAGGTTTCAGGCACTGACTCTGGCTGAGTCAGATGCAGCTGCCTGCCCTGTTTCAGAGGATGATTCTCAATCTTCAAGGTCCGGGCAATCACAGAGGGTGGGCTTATTGGTAGTTGGGAGCTCCAATGTTAGGCGCGTCATGGGGCCCCTTAGGGATATGGCGGCTAAGGAGGGGAAGAAATCCAGTGTTCACTCCGTGTGCATTCCGGGTGGAGTCATTCCTGATGTGGAAAGGGTCCTTCCGGATGCCATGAAGATCACAGGGTGCAGCCAGCTGCAGGTGGTGGCACATGTCGGCACTAATGACGTGTGTCGCTTTGGATCTGAGGAAATTTTCTCTGGATTGCAGCGGCTATCTAATTTGGTGAAGGCTGCCGGTCTTGCTTACAAAATGAAGGCAGAGCTCACCATCTGCAGCATCGTTGACAGAACCGACTGCGGACCTTTGGTGCAGAGCCGGGTGGAGGGTCTGACTCAGAGGCTCAGACGGTTTTGCAACCATGTTGGCTCGCAGATTCCTTGACTTGCGCCATAGGGTGGTGGGGTTTTGGGTTCCGCTGAATAGGTTAGGAGTTCACTACGCTCAGCTGGCGGCTACAAGGGTCGCGGAGGCTGTGTGGCATGGACTGGGCGGTTTTTTAGGTTAGAAGACCTCGGGAAAGTACGGGGTGGGCTGCAATCTCAAAGGGTGCGTGACAATACGTGATTGGATCAAGGAACAGTCGGAATTGTAGTTGTAAATTGTTGTAGTTGTGCTGGGAAAGTCCCTGAGCTTCAAGCACTAATAGAAAGCACAGAAGCTGAAATCGTTATAGGTACAGAAAGCTGGCTAAAGCCTGAAATAAGTTCTGCAGAAATTTTTACTAAGTCTCAGACGGTGTTCAGGAAAGGTAGATTAGGCAGAATTGGGGGTGGAGTGTTTGTGTCTGTCAGTAGTGGTTTATCTTGTAGTGAAGTCGAAGTAGATACTCCGTGCGAATTGGTATGGGTGGAGGTTATACTTAACAGCCGAACTAAGTTAATAATTGGCTCCTTCTACCGACCCCCAGACTCTGATGATATAGTTGCAGAACAGTTCAGAGAAAATTTGAGTCTCGTAACAAATAAATACCCCACTCATACGGTTATAGTTGGTGGGGACTTCAACCTTCCCTCGATATGTTGGCAAAAATACTTGTTCAAAACCGGTGGTAGGCAGAAAACATCTTCCGAGATTGTCATAAATGCTTTCTCCAAAAATTACTTCGAGCAGTTAGTCCACGAACCCACGCGAATTGTAAATGGTTGCGAAAACACACGTGACCTCTTAGCCACAAACAATCCAGAGCTGATAGAGAGCATCATGACTGATACAGGGATTAGTGATCACAAGGTCGTTGTAGCTAGGCTCAATACCGTTTCTTCCAAATCCACCAGAAACAAACGCAAAATAATTTTATTTAAAAAAGTGTCACTAGAAGCCTTCCTAAGAGACAATCTCCATTCCTTCCGAACTGACTATGCAAATGTAGATGAGATGTGGCTCAAATTCAAAGATATAGTAGCAACAGTAATTGAGAGATTCATACCTCATAAATTGGTAAGAGATGGAACTGATCCCCCGTGGTACTCAAAACAGGTCCGAACTCTGTTGCAGAGGCAATGGAAAAAGCATGCAAAGTTCAGAAGAACGCGAAATCCCGATGATTGGCTAAAATTTACAGACGCGCAAAATTTGGCACGGACTTCAATGCGAGATGCCTTTAATAGGTTCCACAACGAAACATTGTCTCGAAATTTGGTAGAAAATCCAAAGAAATTCTGGTCGTATGTAAAGTACACAAGTGGCAAGACGCAGTCAATACCTTCGCTGCGCAGTGCCGATGGTACTGTTAGCGACGCCTGTGCCGCTAAAGCGGAGTTATTGAACGCAGTTTTCTGAAATTCCTTCTCCAGGGAAGATGAATGGAATATTCCAGAATTTGAAACACGAACAGCTGCTAGCATGAGTTTCTTAGAAGTAGATACCTTAGGGGTTGCGAAGCAACTCAAATCGCTTGATACGGGCAAGTCTTCAGGTCCAGATTGTATACTGATTAGGTTCCTTTCAGATTACGCTGATACAATAGCTCCCTACTTAGCACTCATATACAACCGCTCACTCACCGATAGATCTGTACCTACTGATTGGAAAATTGCGCAGGTCGCACCAGTGTTTAAGAAGGGTAGTAGGATTAATCCATCTAACTACAGACCTATATCTTTGACGTCGGTTTGCAATAGGGTTTTGGAGCATATACTGTATTCAAACATTATGAATCACCTCGAAGGGAACGATCTATTGATAAGTAATCAGCATGGTTTCAGAACACATCGTTCTTGTGCAACGCAGCTAGCTCTTTATTCGCACGAAGTAATGGTGGCTATCGACAGGGGATCTCAAGTTGATTCCATATTTCTAGATTTCTGGAAAGCTTTTGACACCATTCCTCACAGGTGACTTCTAATCAAGCTGCGGGCCTGTGGGGTATCGTCTCAGTTGTGTGACTGGATTCGTGATTTCCTGTCAGGAAGGTCGCAGTTCGTAGTAATACACGGCAAATCATCGAGTAAAACTGAAGTGATATCAGATGTTCCCCAGGGAAGCATCCTGCGGCCTCTGCTGTTCCTGATCTATATAAATGACCTGGATGACAATCTGAGCAGTTCTCTTAGGTTGTTCGCAGATGATGCTGTCTGGTAAGGTCATCCGAAGACCGGTATCAGTTGCAAAGCGATTTAGAAAAGATTGCTGTATGGTGTGGCAGGTGGCAGTTGACGCTAAATAACGAAAAGTGTGAGGTGATTCACATGAGTTCCAAAAGAAATCCATTGGAATTCGATTACTCGATAAATCGTACAATTCTCAAGGCTGTCAATTCAACTAAGTACCTGAGTGTTAAAATTACGAACTTCAGTTGGAAGATCACATAGATAATATTGTGGGGAAGGTGAGCCAAAGGTTGCGTTTCATTGGCAGGACACTTAGAAGATGCAACAAGTCCACTAAAGAGACAGCTTACACTACACTCGTTCGTCCTCTGTTAGAATATTGCTGCGCGGTGTGGGATCCTTACCAGGTGGGATTGACGGAGGACATCGAAAGGGTGCAAAAAAGGGCAGCTCTTTTTGTATTATCACGTAGTAGGGGAGAGAGTGTGGCAGATATGATACGCGAATTGGGATGGAAGTCATTACAGCAAAGACGTTTTTCGTCGTGACGAGATCTATTTACGAAATTTCAGTCACCAACTTTCTCTTCCGAACGCGAAAATATTTTGTTGAGCCCAACCTACATAGGTAGGAATGATCATCAAAATAAAATAAGAGAAATCAGAGCTTGAGCAGAGAGGTTTAGGTGTTCGTTTTTCCCACGCGCTGTTCGGGAGTGGAATGGTAGAGAGATAGTATGATTGTGGTTCGACGAACCCTCTGCCAAGCACTTAAATGTGAATTGCAGAGTAGTCATGTAGATGTAGATGTAGATAAATATTGGACCATTTACACATTATGAAATGACATTATTTTGGAGAGAAACTGTTGTAAGTACAGGATAGCATTTTTACCTTTTTGAAACACCAGGAAGTTTTAAATTTTCTTATTGTTAGTGGAGGTAACTTTTCCCCTCCATCACTATTTGCCATTAACATCGTCATACTTTGTTTACTTTTTTGTTAACATCTTTGGCATTGTTATTCCTTTACAGAATATGTCTTTGCAGAAAGTAAATTATATAAGATGTCAGTTTCATCGGAAAATATTTCTGTACTCATAACACTGTATTAGTACTGATCTTGTAATGTTCTTGCAATAGGTTACTCTTTCTATATCCACAGCCTAACTTTCTCCACTTACACTATGAAACAACAGGTTCTGATGTTCTTTAAAATGATCCACCCAGCTTTTCAGTGCACAGAAATGTTCAGTGCCAATTGTCAATACAGTTCCACAAGCCACAGAATGTTTCTGCAAATAGGACTGCCGTCATTCCTCATTCCTTGAAATCACTTCAAAGGAATTTTTTTCCACATCATTGAATGTAGATGTATGAAGGCCTCCCCCTTTGAATCCAAAATAATTGTTAGCTTCAGCATTTAAGAATTCTTTCTTATTTTTTAGTATGCTGCACAAAGTAAATGGTGCTACATCTGCATTTTCATCTCCATTCATACTCCACAAGATACTGTACAGTGCGTGGCAGGAGGTATCTTGTACCATTGTTAGTCATCCTCTGTCCTGTTCCATTTGCAAAGGGAGCAAGGGTAAAATTACTACCAGTATGCCTCTGAACAAGCACTAATTTGTCTTATCTTGTCTTTGTGGCCATTACGCAACATGCATGTTAGTGACAGTAGAATCACTTTGCAGTCAACAACAAACTCCAGATCCATAAATTATCTCAATAGCGTTTTGTGAAAAGAACATTGTCTTTCATCTACATCTACATCTACATGGATACTCTGCAAATCACATTCAGGTGCCTGGCGGAGGGTTCATCGAACCACCTTCACAGTTCTCTATTATTTCAATCTCGTATAGTGGGCAGAAAGAATGAACACCTATATCTTTCCGTACAAGCTCTGATTTCCCTTATTTTATCGTGGTGATCGTTCTTCCTTATGTAGGTCGGTGTCAACAAAATATTTTCACATTCGGAGGTGAAAGTTGATGATTGGAATTTCGTGAGAAGATTCCATCGCAACAAAAAAACGCTTTTCTTTTAATGATTTCCAGCCCAAATCCTGTATCATTTCTGTGACACTCTCTCCCATATTTCATGATAATACAAAATGTGCTGCCTTTCTTTGAACTTTTTTGATGTACTCCATCAGCCCTATCTGGTAAGGATCCCACACCGCGCAGCTGTATTCTAAAAGAGGACGGACAAGCATAGTGTAGGCAGTCTTCTTAGTAGGTGTATTACACTTTCTAAGTGTCCTGCCAATAAAACGCAGTCTTGGGTTAGTCTTCCCCACAACATTTCCTATGCGTTGCTTCCAATTTAAGTTGTTCGTAATTCTAATATCTAGGTGTTTAGTTGAATTTACAGCTTTTGGATTAGACTTATTTATCATGTAACCAAAGTTAACGAGTTCCTTTTAGCACTCATGTGGATGACCTCACACTTTTCATTATTTAGAGTCAACTGCCACTTATTGCACCATTCAGATATCTTTTCTAAATCGTTTTGCAGTTTGTTTTGGTCTTCTGATGACTTTATTAGTCGATAAATGCCAGCTTCATCTGGAAACAACTGAAGACAGTTGCTCTGATTGTCTCCAAAATCATTTATATAGATAAGGAACAGCAAAGGGCCTATAACACTACCTTGGGGAATGCCAGAAATCACTTTGTTGTACTCAATGACTTTCCGTCAATTACTACGAACTGTGACCTCTCTGACAGGAAATCACAAATTCAGTCTCATAACTGAGACGATATTCTATAAGCACACAATTTCACTACGAGCTGCTTGTGTGGTACAGTGTCAAAAGCCTTCCGGAAATCCAGAAATACAGAATCGATCTGAAATCCCTCGTCAATAGCACTCAACACTTCATATGGATTAAGAGCTAGTTGTGTATCACAGGAACGATGTTTTCTAAACCCATGTTTACTGTGTGTCAATAGACCGTTTTCTTCGATGTAATTCATAATGTTCGAACACAATATATGATCTAAAATCCTGGTGCATATCGACGTTAACGATATGGGCCTGTAATTTAGTGGATTACTCCTACTACCTTTCTTGAATATTGGTGTGACCTGTGCAACTTTCCAGTCCTTGGGTACGGATCTTTTGTCAAGTGAACGGTTGTATATGATTGTTAAGTAGGGAGCTAATGCATCAGTATACTCTAAAAGGAACCTAATTGGTATACAGTCTGGACCAGAAGACTTGCTTTTATTAAGTGATTTAAGTTGCTTCACTACTCCAAGGATATTTACTTCTACGTTACTCATGTTGGCAGCTGTTCTCGATTCGAATTCTGGAATATATACTTTGTCTTCTTTTGTGAAGGCATTTTGGAAGGCTGTGTTTAGTAACTCTGCTTTGGCAGCTCTGTCTTCGATAGTATCTTCAATGCTATCACGCAGAGAAGGCGTTGATTGTTTCTTGCCACTAACATATGACCAGAATCTCTTTGGATTTTCTGCCGCGCTAACAGACTTCACATACGACCAGAATCTCTTTGGATTTTCTGCCGGGTTTCGAGACAAAGTTTCGTTGTGGAAACTGTTACAGGCATCTTGCATTGAAGTCCATGCTACATTTCGAGCTTCTGTAAAAGATCACCAATCTTGGGGTTTTTGCATCTGTTTAAATTTGGCATGTTTGTTTCATTGTTTCTGCAACAGTGTTTTAACCCATTTTCCTTCAGGTATTCCCATTTAAAAATAACTTTAATAAACACACATTGTGTACATATGGTTACAACTGAGTTAGGCTTTCACCAGTCTTTCATTAATGTGCTTAGTGGTTGAGATATGCTCTGTCTGGGGAATGGCTTGTTGTGCAATTTACAAGTGCAGTCCTTCCTGAGGTCACGATACGATCCCTTCTGGCGTATCGTCCAGGGGAAGCCATGAGTGGAAAAATGTGTACATGTGGTGGAGTTGGAAGTTCAGTCCTTTTCAGATATCTCAATTCATTGCTTCTGTTTCCAAGATTTGCTTTGGTACCTCCCTGGCTTTGTTTTGTCTCTCCTTGATGACAGTTTTGTACGTATCCTTCCATTTCTGGAAGATTGAAATATTGTTCAGTATCTCCTACCTTCCCAACTTCACAGAACTTCTCCTGCATACCTTGTGGGTCTAGCACTCGTGAATGAAAGGATATTATGGAGACATGGCTTAGCAACCACCTCAAGGATTGTTTCCAGAATGAATTCTCACTCTTCAGCAGAGTGTGCACTGATTTGATACTTTTTGCTTTTTGGCAGATTAAAATTGTGTGCCAGACTGGGATGTGAAATGGTGAAGTGGTACTGGCGGAAGTAAAGCTGTGAGAAAGAGTGAATCTTTTTTAGCGAGAGAGAGAGAGAGAGAAAGAGAGAGAGAGAGAGAGAGAGAGAGAGATGGTTCTCATGACCTCGCAGTAGTGTAGAAAGAATTATTATTATTGACATGATAACTCTTCTTGTCACAATGTAGTTACAACTATAATGACATCACAATATAGTTACAACTACAATGACAATAATAATAATAATAATAATAATAATAATAATAATGATAAGGCGCCTAGTTTACACGACGACACTAGGTTGCAGGCAACTGCACTACAGGCCACTGTGCATGCGCACTGTGCATTTGCGCAACTCGTTGGTGAAACTAAACACTTTCAGTGTGTTCCAACTTTGGCGACACTAGTTGCATGAGTTTTTGTGGTTATGTGTGTTCGCAGAGTGTAGACAAACTGAAATATGAAGTGGGGAATGGAGAATAATGTTAGCTTTTTGGATATCTATGCTTTGCATAGGTGTTTGTGGGATGTCAGTGATGCTGATTACAAAAATAAGCAACATATTGCTGCCACTGAGACAGTCATATGCTATTGCTAGATAACATTCCATTCAAATTTGACATCATTCTAATATATGGTTCTGTTTTTTGCTGCTTTTTGAAACTGGAACTTCAGTTATAATCATCCTGCATATGAACAAATGTTGGAGAGATAAGTGTTAAATTTTCAAATGTGAATAATTCACCCAAACTGGAATGTCATTATTTGGTGGTTTTCGTGTGGACTATATCCTACATGTGCCATATAATGACAGTCTATAAAGTTGAGTTACCTATGTCCGTAAGCACATCATTTGTTCTATAGTAGACAATGATGGTACAAGATTCAAGGTCAGATATGTATGCACCACCTCACGTTGAGTCCAGCAGCTCTGTTCCTGAGCCATGCCCTAGTGTCATTAAGTCATTCATCACAGTTGTATCATGTACCTCATGGAGGAAGGTAATTTGTCATTCTTGGTAGCTAGGGCTCCACATAGGTGCTAATAGGTTAATAATGGGAACTGGAGAATTCTGTAGGCCTGTGGGAATGGGCTTTGGCATGTTACAAAATCATCCCAAAATAATGAAGTGGTGAAAACAGCATGACAGTATCCATTGTTAAGGGCAGAGCAGTTGAAAAACATTACATCTTTTCCCTGGGCACTTTTTATTGTTCAGAATCAGCTTCAGAAGGCTGGGCCACAAAAGGAATTTGTGGCTCTGAAGAAGACAGTATATTAACACTGATTCTAGTGGCTATTGTTTGCATTGTATCTTAAGTGTTAAAATTCTGATGAATTGGTATTTTTCTTAGGAATAAGTTGTCCCGTAAAATTATAGACTGAAAGGTGTCCACTTCTAATCTAAAAACCTCTGTGGGCCATCTTGCAATGACTTGTGTCTGTTGTAGTGTGGGGCTAAATCTCGTTCTTTGAACTTGGAATGCTTCAGAAGGTACATGGTTGGATTGATGCTTCCTACTGTAGTCAAATTATGAGTAGTGTGATAAGTACTGGTATATTCTGAGGGAGCAATCTGTTTCCAGCTGGACGAGCTTGCAATACATATAGCATAAATAGTGCAGGATAGAATGAGGTTGCACCTCTAGATTTTCTCCCCATGCACTGAACTTCAACATTTATAAAAATGAATAGATAGAGAGAAAATGGATGGTGTGAGAAAACACATTGCACCAGTACTTTTTGTCTCAACATATGACTCGAACTGGTGTTCTACCATTTCAAATGATTTTTTCCTTGTTAAACCTAATAACTCAAAATCTTTATGTTCAAGTAAATTTTCATGACAAAATAAAATATTAGAAATATTTCTCCAGTTTGAAATTCCAATAGTAGCAACCATACCTCTGAACAATTAATGTGGTACACAAAGAATAGCACTGGTGCTACAAGAGTATAATAAGTCACTACACAAAGTTTACAATTAAATAAATTTTTGTTCAGATATCTGGTTTTACTGCCTACTGACCTTCATGATTTATAAAAATCACCGTTACAATTTTGGTTAATGCCACAGTGTAAAAGAATGTCAATTGTTGATTCATTAACACACCATTCCGCAGAATCATCACTAATTAGGTTATTTCTTTTGTAATGTCTGATTCGGCACTTAGGTTTTTGTGAGACTTGAATTCAGGAACAATTTGTTTTTCTTCATTTTAGGTATTGTTTTGTTCACATTTACTTCTTTCACTACAGCTGTAGTTCTAGACATATCATCAGTACTACTAGAACTCAAAGTTGAAAAGCAACATTTTTTGTGAAAAATTTGTCTACTCTTCCAAACCTTTTTTTTTAGAACACTAGCTTCTCACTCTTGATTCTCCTCTGCTACTTTCTGACATGCCGCTCCATTTAATTTTGCACATTTGTTTTTGTCGCTCTTGTTCAGATTAAAGACACTTATAAAATTGTCCACCAACACAAAAGAAAATAATTTTTAAATAAAGAATATACAGTTCAAAATCGTACCATGTGGCACACATGTACAGAGTCTTTTACTTTAAATACGACAGCTTAGATTACTTGACCGAACTGTACTGTGAAATAAAATCATTAAGTCAAAAAAGACAATGCAAAATAATTTAATTTCATTGTCACCTCTTTCCCTATTCTCAGTGAACAGAACTTAGAAGCTGACAGTGTTCTGAGAATAACAACATTTCAAAGCTCATATTGTCGATTGTCCTTCTGATGGCTTACTTTAAAATATTATTGAACAGTTTCATAAATATGATTACAGGTGGGAATTGGGCATTTGAATTTCCATTCAGTCACCCAATAAACTAATGATGTTTTAAACCTAATATTCTTGAATCTCGTTCTTGTGTCTTGTTTAAACTGTCAAGTTATTTCAAAATATTTGTAAATGCAGTTATTTCAAAATGTAAAATGTTAAAATAAATACAGTGGAAAAAAACGCTACCCTCTCAAGCTGCTGCCCCTAGACGCATGCCTAGTGGCCCTATATATAGATCTCCCTCTGGAAGGAATTAGATTAGGAAATGAGATACTAAAAGAAATAAGCGAGTTTTGCATTTTGGGCAGCAAAATAACTGATGTTGAACATAGTTACAATATTATGTAAAGGAAACTTGCTACTCACCATATAGCAGAGGTGCTGAGTGGCGGATAGACACAACAAAAAGACTGTCACAGATAAATAAAGCTTTTTGGCTTTGTCAACAATACACACACACACACACACACACACACACACACACACGTGCGTGCATGCAAATGCAACTCAGCTCACCCGCACGACCACAGTCTGAGGTAACTGAAACTGCACTGTGGACAGCAGCACCAGTGCATGATGGTAGTGGCGACTGGTGGGGGTAAGAAGGGGGCTGGGGTGGGGAGGGTGAGAGATAATATGGTGGGGGTGGCAGACTGTGAAGTGCTGCAGGTTAGACAGAGGACAGGAGAGTGGTGGGGAAGGGGGAAGTAGTGGAAAAGGAGATAAGTAAAAAGACTGAGTGTGATGGTGGAATGACGGCTGCGTATTGCTGGAATGGAAACATGGAAGGGGCTGGATGCATGAGGACAGTGACTTACAAAGGTTGAGGCCAGGAGGGTTACAGGAGCATAGGATGTGTTGCAGGGAGAGTTCCCAACTGCGCAGTTCAGAAAAGCTGGTGTTGTTGGGAAGGATCCATATGATACAGGCTGTGAAGCAGTCATTCACATGATGGATGTAATGTTTGGCAGCATGTTCAGCAACAGGGTGGTCCACTTGTTTCTTGGCCACAGTTTGTCAGTTGCCATTGATGCGGACAGACAGTTTGTTGGTTGTCATGCCCACATAGAATGTTGTCATGCTCACATACAATGCAGCACAGTGGTTGCAGCTTAGCTTGTCGATCACATGACTGGTTTCACATGTAGCCATGCCTTTGATGGGGTAGGTGATTTTTGTGACTGGACTTAAGTAGGTGGTGGTGGGAGGATGTATGGGACAGGTCTTGTATCTAGGTCTGTTACAAGGGTATGAGCCATGAGGTAAGGGATTGAGGGCAGGGGTTGTGTAAGGATGGACTAGTATACTGTGTAGGTTTGGATCCTTACACAACCCATGTTCCCAACCCCTTACTCATGGCTCATACCCCTGTAATAGACTCTGATGCAAGACCTGTCCCTTACATGCTACCACCACCACCTACTCCAGAACGGTCATGAACATTACCTATCCCATCGAAGGCAGGGCTACTAGTGAAAACAGTCATGTGATGCTAAGCTGCAGTCACTGTGCTGCATCCTGTGTGGGCATGACAACATACTATGTGGGCATGACAACCAACAAGCTGTCTGTCCACATCAATGGCCACTGACAAACTGTGGCCAAGAAACAAGTGGACCACCCTGTTGCTGAACATGCTGCCAAACATGACATCTTTCATTTCAATGACTGCTTTACAGCCTGTACCATATGGATCCTTCCCACCAACACCAGATTTTCTGTATTGTGCAGGTGGGAACTCTCCCTGCAATACATCTCCTGGCCTCAACCTTCGTTAGTCACTGTTCTCACTCATCCAGCTACTTCCCCGTTCCCATTCCAACACTTCACAGCCGTCATTCCACCATCACACTCAGTCTTTTTATTTCTCTCCTTTTCTACTACTTGCTCCCCCCCCCTCCCTTTTCCACCTCTCTTCTGTTTTCTGTCTGACCAGCAGCACTTCACTGTCCCCACCAAACTATCTCTAACCCTCCCTGCCCCAGCCCCCTTCTTACCCCCACCCAGTCACCACTACCATCATGCACTGGTGCTGCTGTTCACAGTGTGGTTTCAGTTGCCTGAGACTGCGGTCATGTCTTTTGTGTTGTGCCTATCAGTGACTCAGCATCTCTGCTATATGGGGAGTAGCAACTTTAATTTCATAATATTGTTACATACCATCCTGGATTTTCTATTGTTTGATGACCAAAGTTACGAAGATATAAAATGCCAACAGGCTGTAGCCAGAAAGCTTTTATGAAAAAAGAGGAATTTTTTAACATCTGGCATCAATTTAAGTGTTGGGAAGTCTTTTCTGAAGGTATTTATGTGGATATTTGTCTGGTTTTGAGCTTTTTATGAAAATGAAATGTGCATGATGAGTAGTTTTGAACAGAAGTTAGTTGAAGCTGGCGTTACAAAAGAATGCTGTAGATAAGATTGGTAGACTGAGTGCTAATGAGGAAATACTGAATCAAATCAGGGGGAAAAAGAAATATATGGCACAACTTCACTTAAAGAAGGGATCAGTTGATAAAGACATTGTGAGACACTAGGGAATCACCAGTTTGGTAATAGAGGAAAGTTTGTGTAGGTGAGTGGGTACGGTTTTAAAATGAAAATTGTCAATGGAGAGCAAGAGATTAATACAGTAAGGAGGTTCAGTTGGACATGGGCTGTAGTAGTTATCTGTAGTTGAAGAGGCTTTCACAGGATAGAGTAGCATGGACAGCTGCATTTAACCAGTCTCCAGATTGAAGACAACAAAAATGTGCCCATAGCTTCTATTTGGAGTGTTTTTTGCTGTGCAGTTAGTCTCCATTGTAGTTCTTTCTGCTGTTTATCACACTCTGTCACTTTTCTCTCTGTGTTTTGTTCATTGCTGTCATTATTTGTTTTGATGATGCATGATAATTTCTAGGCAGACGGGTTGTAGTCTTTTTTGTTGCTGATATAGTTGTTGTGTTGTGCCATGTTAGTATTGTTTATCTGAAGTTCTTACTGATTTCTGGTAAACAATATTTAGTGGTATAAATACCCTTACACAAGTTGAAATTGGAAGAAGTTATGTGCAGTATGTAAGACAATTTAATGAAATTTATTGTCTAATAGCACAAAAGTTTAAAAAGTGAGAAAGTACGAGGGTAATCCCAAAAGAAAGGTCTCCTATTTATTTCTACAATGGTTTACATCAGTTTACAGCTTGAACATTTAGCTATTTTTTGAAATAATCATCATTTCTGTCGATTCATTTTTGTAGACGCTGTGGCAGTTTTTGTATGCCCATGTCATACCAGCTCACCGCCAGCTCTGCAGCTTTGGCGAAGAAGGATGCTGCCACTGACATTGCTTGGTCTCAGGTGTAAAGTGGTATGCCCAGGTTTCATCACCCACGACAATTGAGTCCAGAAAGTTGTCCTGTTCGGCTGCAAGGTGGTGAAGAAATGTGCGGGAAGCATCAACTCATTGCCACATGTGGTCCTCAGTCAGGATGTGTGGCACTCATCTTGCACACACCTTGTGGTAGTTGAATGTTTCCGTTAAAATTCTGTGATCGGTGCTTTGGGAAACCTCAGGAACCAACGTGCAGAGATCAACCAGGGTGATCCGCCGATCTTCACGCATGCTTTGCTCAACCTTCAACACTGTCTCCTCAGAAATTGATGGTCTTCCGCTCCTTCGTTCATCGTGAGTTTCGGTCCAACCAGCTGCAAACTCTCTACACCACTTACAAACATTTTTGACATCCATGTACGCCTCACCATACACTTCCATCAATTGGCGATGGATTTCAGTCAGCGCAGTGCGCTTTGCATTCAAAAACCAAATAACTGCGTGCAATTCACACTTGGTGGTAACATCCAAAGGGAGCTCCATTCTCAGTGGCTGCCAAGCCGAGACAGAGCGCCTCAGCGCGGCATGTACATGTTTACACACAGTGTGTGAAGCGCTCTTCATAACAATGTGACCAGCTGCCACACTAACAGAGTTCTGTACTTATAAAAAAATAGGAGACCCTACTTTTGGGATTACTCTCATAAATACAGTATAACTGCAATGACAATATGCTAATGTGATTTGTTCATCTTCAACAGGCAGAAACCCTGTAACAGGTGAAGGAACTGTTGGCTTCCGAGTGAGCAGTTATGCTCAGGGTAGCACTGCTGTAGGACCAGTTGATAGTTTAATACATATCCCTCAGCGCATGAAGCTTGCTGCGAAGGTAAATGTATTTTTAAATTATTTTCTGTCTCTTATTGAAGTCTGCAGAATTTGTTTGCTCTGTGGTATGCGAATACTTCCATCTGTAAGGAAAATTATGTATCTGTTGTTGTTGACTGACATCTGGAGCTTTTGACATGACACCAGAGGTTTACTGGAATTGCTCCATTACGAAAAAAAATGTTATTTCTTAACTTGCCCTTCACTTTGCTTAGTAAGATGTCATTTGGTGTTATGATTTTGGTTTTCATGAAATTAGGAAACTCTTTTAAAAATTTCAAGTTTTTTGTGTTCTTGAATGATGGAAAATTATTCCTCTGTCAAATCTGATTTGCTCTGTTTTCTAGTGAAAGATGGGGTGCTGATATTCTGATGGCAGCACAGAATAAGAATTCCTTCTATTCAAGTGTGCAACACCCATTTATATTATAAACTGTCTACTACAGGTGGAAAAGGGAATGGGCACACATTTTAAAAAATAACAGCAAAGAATATGTCTATGTTACTTGTGTCTCCAGTTTATGCCATGTCCGATAAAAAAAATAGAGTTAGTTGGTTAGTTACGTGTTCCTTTGATCATCTGAATAATTCATTTTTTGAAATGTTGCGCAATGAATCAGTTTATAGGATAGGTTTATGTGATTAGCATTAACATTAATGAACACAATATATTTTAGTCCTTCTCATGCAACTACACTCAAAAAAAAAAAATTCCTATAAATATTATCAGTGTTCAAATAGAAATTCATCTGTGGAATAGAAGGTGCTGTCCAGGAGAAACGATTTTAGGTTAGATGTAAAATTTGATTTGCTACATGTCAGACATTTTTATGTTTTGGGGAGAATGATCAAAGTACTTTTTTCTGCATATTGAGCTCCTTTCTGACCTGCTCACAGCATTAATAGTGAAAAATAAAGGTCATTTTTCCCTGCTGTGTTGTAGGCATGGAGCTTACTGTTCTTTTTAAATTGTGATGGCTTATTTGTGATTAATTTCAGTATCGAATATAGGTATTGTGATGATGCACTAAAAATGCCTAACTCCTTGAAGACCTACCTACGTGATCAACCCAGGGGGCTCACTATTCTTTGGTGGGTTCCTGCTTGGCTACCACGGGCCCCCAGTCTTGGACGTGTCTGAGATGTTTTTGGAAATGTGTTCTGCATTTTCAGTAGCAGACATTGGAAGTCTCTCACTTTTTTTCCCTTTTTTCTTTCTTCATTCTACTTCTCCTATCCTCCCTCTGCTTTGTCGTTTGAGGTTCCTCTCTTTCTTCTTCCTCCCTGTGTGCTCCTGAAGGCTGGTCCATGCATCTGACATGTAACGGCAGTAATAGTGAACAATAAAGGTCATTTTTCCCTCCTGTGTTGTAGGCACGGAGCTTACTGTTCTTCTTAAATTGTGACGGATTATTTGTGATGAATTTCAGTAGCGAATATTCTGGGTAATCTGTAATTCCCAGCCCAAGTTTGACAGATAGGGTTTGCACGTATCACTTGGTACAGGCCAGGCCCAGGGAGGGGTAATTGCCTGAGCTGCTACCGTGCCAAATTGCCAATCACCTAAGTGGATGCGTCACCCTCTGTGGAGAGGCCCCTAGTTGGAAGGAGTGTGCCATTGGAGACACTGGCAGTCATGAGGGATTTTCTCACAATGAGCCAATATTCTTCTTCACAGTCAGTGTCTGCCAAGCATAAGTGGAATGAGGCTCACAATTCAAAGATCCTCCCAGCTACGCCATGGTTCCTTGTGGTTTCACATACTGAAGACAATCATTCCTTTGCTACGGTAAATCCATTTATTATTCAGGAAGGTGTTGATGCAGTTGCTGGCCCTGTGAAATTCTGCTCTTGTTTACACAATGCCACTTTGCTTTTGGAGACTACTACTGATTCTCAAACACAACAACTGCTTGCAGCTTTGCTCCTCCACAGCTATCCTCTTTGTGTCAAAGCCCATCAAACAATGAATTCTTCCCATGGTGTTGTTTAGACTAGGCTGCTCAATGGTCTGACCACGGCAGAAATTCAAATGTACCTTTCTGATCAGGGTGTCATTGCAGTCCATTGGGTGATAAAAAAGGTAGATGCATCCTCAGTGCCTACACACTCTCTTTTTCTCACTTTTGATAGAGTAATGCTTCTATCACACTATGAAGTTATCACAATCTGACCGCACATTAGAAACCCAATGGGCTGCTACCAATGTCATCATTATACCCCACTCAAATGTCCTGTCAACACCCAGTCAAATGTGTAACCTGTGGTAGGGATGCTCACGACGGCGATTGTCCGCCTACTTCTCCCTGCTTTATCAACTGCAGTGGCGACCATGCAGCCTCCTCCCCGATATTGTCCAGTGTATCTTGATGAGTGGGCTGTCCAGGAGATCTGGGTGCAGGCAAAAGTGCCTTACCCTATTGCTCGCTAGTTGTTGGCTAGTTGGGAACCCTGCGTCCTACCATCCAGCACTTACAGTACTGCTTTTCACTCCATGAAGGACATGGCCATGCAGACATGCAACCTCAAATTCAGCACCACAGTTTTAAAATCATACAGTGTCTCAATAGCAACCCCATATCCTCCTCCAGCTGTGCAACAAGCTACCAAACTTTTGCCTCATGGGGTGAAGTTACCTGCTACACAACCAGCCAGCTGGGAAAGATAGAAGGAATACTCCCGCAAAGCTTTTTTATATCCCTCCAGCCATCAAACATGTGCGTCTTCCTCTGACAACTGGAAAGGCTCCAAGAAATCAAAGGCAAATGGTCTTCTCCTACGGCAACTCACAAATCCTCTTCAACAATGTTGCTGCCTGACATACTCACCCAGCTGACCTCCGTGTCGCCAGTGAGCACCACAAACCATTTTTCTGCCCTAGACTCCACAGATCAACAGAGGGAGAATGCCAACGTCTCTATAGATCTCATGGAGGGTGATCCTCCAGCCTCTGTGCCCTCTAGCAATGAGTCTTCGTAGGCTAGCACTCGGCAGCAGCTGAGGTGACACCCCTGCCTTAACACAAGAGCACCCACACTCCTTTCAGACTCCACTCACACCTATTCCCATTTGGACCTCTCCTTCTGCACTGCCCAGCTTGCCCGTCATCTCAAGTGGTCCAGTCTCTCTGACACGTACTCGTGTAACCATTTCCTTTGTGCCATCTGTTTGCTGACTCCTAGCCCACCTATGTCACACCCAAATGGCAGATTTCTAAGGCCGAGTGGAGGCATTGCTCCTCATTAGTGACCTTCGATGAACAACCTTTCCCCAGTTGTGATGACCAGGTAGAATATCTTACAAACATCATCCTTACTGCCGCAGAACATTCCATTCCTCACACTTCATGTTTCCCGCACTGTGTCATGGTCCCTTGGTGGAGTGAGGCATGCCACAATGCAATTCGCGTGCAGAGACATGCTCTCCGCAGTTTTAACTGTCATCATACAGTGGCAAACTGCATTTTTTATAAACAGTTGCATGCACAGTGTCACCGCATTCTTCAGGATAGCAGAAAAAGTATCTGGATTTCATTTATTACTTCTTTTAACAGTTCCACTCCCTCTTCTGTTGTGTGGGCCAACCTCTGACAGTTCTCTGGGACTAAGGTCCATTCCCCAATTTCCAGCCTTATCATAGCAGGTGATCTCTTAGTGGACCCTATTGCTATCTCCAACACCCTGGGCTGCTGTTTTGTGGAGATTTCAAGCTCCACCCACTATCACCCTGCCTCCTTCCATTGGTAACGAGTTGAGGAGGCTGGGGTGATACCCTTTTCTTCTCAGAATTGTGGGTGCTATGAAGGAGCTAGCTCACTCTCTCACTTCATCCTGGTCCTCTGCCCCAGGGCCAGATGCTGTTCACATTCAGATGTTGCAGCACCTTTGTCTTGCGGGCAAGCACTTTCTGCTTGATAAGTACAACCACATCTGGACAGATGGCACATTTCCCATATGCTGGTGTGGAGCCACTCATACCCACACCTAAGCCCGGTAAGGACAAACACCTTCCTCCTAGCTGCTGCCCCATTTCTCTCACCAGCTGCGTTTGCAAGGTGATGGAATGTATAATTCATGCCTGGCCGGTATGGTGGATTGAGTCATGCAATTTACTAACTGCTACACAGTGTGGATCTTGAGTGTGCTGTCTGCAGTTGACCATCTTGTCACTTTGTCAACCCATGTCATGAATGGTTTTCAGCAAAAATACCATACTGTGGCTGTGTTTTTCTATTGGTGTGAGCCCACAACACGTGCTGGAGGACTGGTATCCTCTGTACTCTCTACACATGGGGCTTCTGAGGTTGCTTGCCCCATATCCTTCAGAAATTTTTAAAAGACAGGGTTTTCAAGACACGTGTGAGTTCTGCCTTGTTGGACACTTTACTTTTATTCAGGAAAATGGTGTGCCTCAGGGTTCTGTTCTCTCTGCTACTGCCATTAATGCTATTATGGCCGGTCTTCCACTGGGCATCTCTGGCTCCCTTTTCATTGAGATTTTGCCATCTATTGGAGTTCTCTGTGGACTTGTCTCCTTGTGCAGTGTCTTCAGCATTGTCCCAATCATCTTTACTCATGTAGCATTGACAGAGGCCTTTGTTTTCCACTGAAAAAAACTGTTTGTATGAATTTCTGGCGGCGCAGTCGGTTTCTTCCAACATCTTTACATCTTTGGACTGTTGCTCTTTCATTCATTTAAACTATGGGATTTATGGGGCTCATGCTCGATAGGCAACTTTCTTCGTCCTCCAACTTGTCTTACCTGGCTGTCCGCTGTACACAGTCCCTCAGTGTCCTACGTGTTCTTCGTGGGGAGCAGATTGGACCACCCTCTTCTGTTTGTACTGGTTCCATGACTGTTCAAAACGAGACTATAGGTGTTTTGTTTATGCATTTGCACATCCATCCATCATACGCTTTCTTAATACAATCCACCTTCAGTTTGGCCACTGGCACCTTTCACAATAGCCTGGTTGAGAGTTTGTATGCAGAAGCTGCTGAACTACCGTTGTCATACCGCCATGATTTTCTCCTTAGCAAATATGCATACCATTTGTTTGCCATGCCTGGCTACCCATCCTATGCTTCCTTCTTCAGTGACTCCTTTGATGGCCAGTATGGGGCGTGTCTCTCTTCTCTGTTACTTACTGGAGTTCTTTCAGCTATTGCTTCGACAGCTTGACTTCATGCTACCTGCCACTTTTCCAATGGATGCGAACTATCCATCACCTTGGCTTTGCGCAGTTGCCTGTGTTAAACTGGGACATCATTTGCTTCCTAAGGGCTCTACTCCAGCCTTGCTCTATCACCGTAATTTTCTCGACCTTTACACGGAACTTCAAGATAGTATCTTTGTGTACATTGATGGCTCTTGGACTGACCATGGTGTCGGGTGTACCATCATCATTGACACAGTCGATTTTCGGTATCTGCTTCTAGAACACTGCTCAGTATTTGCAGCGGAGATCTTAGCCCTGGGTCAGGCAACACTGTACATTTGGCATTCAGGCTTTTTAATTGTGCCATCTGCTCCAACTCTTACAGTGCCCTTCAGAGCCCCTGTGTGCTGTATACCATCATCCCTTAGTGCGAAGGATCCAGGAAAGATTTCACTTGCTTGCCCTTGATGGAGTCACTGTGATGTTTATGTGGGTCCCTGGTCACATCGGTCTGATGGGAAATGAGCCCCTGACACTGCTGCCAAGGCTGCAGTCCTTGTACCTCAGTCCGCTAGTTCTTCCACTCCCTCCAATGATCTCTGTGTTGCTGTCTGTCTGCAGGTGGTGTCAATTCAGCATAACCACTGTTCTTCCCTTCGTGGGAACAAGCTCCATGGGATTGTGGGATTAAACCCCTCCCAGCGGCTTGGCTGACACTCATTGCCCTCAACTTTTTTAAATAATTTCGAAAAAGATGTCAGCAAGGAAATTGTATGATAATTGTTTAAGTCTTTCTTGTCACCTTCCCAATGAAGTGATTTAACAGTTGCATTCCCAGTGCTAGTGATGCATTCCATATATCATTAAGGGTGTTACTTATTAAGCTGGAACAACATTTCAGAATTATGTTTGAAATTCCATCAAGACCACATTAGCTTTCGTTTTTTAAAATTTTTATTTTTACAAGGGCTATTCATAAAGAAGGAACGTTTCTGTCTGATGCCGCTAGGTGCGCGCCGATCGCGTTTATTTTGGTATGTGTGTGCTCGGCAGCTCAATCAGCATACATCCATGGCAGTGGGAACGTCTCTGCATGTCTGGTTTGCGATATTCGAATTTGAAATGGGTGTGCGATTGAAAATCCTGCCAGTTGTGAGATGCAGTCTGTGATACGGTTTTTGTTGACAAAAAACCTAAAACCCATAGAAATTTATCATGAACTGTGCAAAGTGTACAGAAACAACATAATGAGTGAATGTTCCATCCGGAAATGGTGCACTCGGTTTAAGAATGGCCATACTAACGTTCATGATGAAGAGAAGAGTGGACGCCCGAGCATTGTGACTGACGATCTTGTTGCTAAAGTTGATGAAACGATTTGTGAAAACCGTCACTTCACAATAACGGAGCCTTAGAAGAGCAGTGCAAAACAAACACCGAGGAAAGCTGATGTCCAAA
Source organism: Schistocerca cancellata (assembly GCF_023864275.1). Lineage (NCBI taxonomy): Eukaryota > Metazoa > Arthropoda > Insecta > Orthoptera > Acrididae > Schistocerca > Schistocerca cancellata. The sequence continues at coordinate 104,247,901 of NC_064626.1, forward strand.
ATTTTGTTTTTGCATGACAATGCCTGACCTCACATGGAAAACCTGCTAAAGTTGATGAAACAATTTGTGAAAACCATCACTTCACAATAACGGAGCCTTAGAAGAGCAGTTCAAAACAAACGCCGCGGAAAGCTGATGTCCAAAATTTTGTTTTTGCACGACAATACCCGACCTCACATGGAAAACCACACTAAAGAACTCCTTAATTCATTCAAATGAGAAATTTTCCCTCATCTGCCCTACAGCCCCGATCTTGCACCAAGCGACTTCCACTTGTTTCCTAAGATAAAGAACTGGCTTGCAACACATTTCTTTGCTGACAAAACGGAACTCCAGGCGGGCGTGACCCACTGGCTGAAGTCTCAGGTGGCAGAATTTTACTATGAAGGTCTTTCAAAGCTTGTCCAATACTATGATAAGTACCTCAATGTGTTTGGTGACTATGTGGAAAAGTAGTATGTCAGTCGCTCTTCAGATGTATATAATAAAATGTATTTCTTGTACTTAGTTTTTTTTTTTTTTTTTTACTGTCATAACGTTCCCTTCTTTCTGAATAGCCCTCATATATTAATTTCAGTGATGGATGTTGGTGCACTTAAGGTTTTGTAGAATGACATTGTTAAATATATTCTCTCACCCTTTCAACTAAATCATTTAAACTGCTTTTGCCGTTACAATTAGAAAGTGATTCTTAAAATTATTCACAAATTGTGAATTATCAGTCACAACATTGTCATTTAGTTTAGTTGTTACTGTGTCTTGTATACTGACTGGCTTTACTGTCTTCCATTTACAGTATCCCATAAAGTTTTAATCTTACTATCCACATTATTTATTACTGTCAGGACACACATACTTCTTGACATTTTATTTATTTTCCATAAAATATCACAGTATTTTTGTAGTATGCATGTAATGTCATATCTTGATGTATTCTGACCTTTATATAAATTTCCGTCTACCAATTGCATGAGATTTTAATTCCCTCAGTTGCCCACAGCTAACGTGTGTGTGTGTGTGTGTGTGTGTGTGTGTTTGTGTGTTTGTTTGTTTGGGTAACTTTTTAGAAAAGCAACTTACAAATATTGACACAAATTTGCTATGGAACCAATGGAATTTCACATTGGCATCTCTTTTTACATATACCCCCACCTCTTTTAACTTACCTTTAAAATATTGTATCCTGTTCTCATTAATAAGCCTCATTGCTTTGTATGAACCTGCCTTTGGGTTGTAAGATGCCTTATTGTTTGTTTCCATTAAGTGTCACACTTGGATAGTCCATTAACAGTGGGGTACATGTAATTTTTTCAACCTGAGCCCTGTGTATAAAAATGTTGTCGATCAGTGTCCTACTATCTTGCTGCACCCAGGTTGGAAAATTGACTGTTGAAATTTAATTGCAACCCAATGATGAAGATTCTAGTTCATTTTTCCCATCTGTATCTTTTAAAAAATATACATTGAAATCGCCACAGATCACTAAATGTTTCCTCTTGTCTGAAAGATAGCTCAATAATGTATCTAGATTTGTCATAAATGGCTGAAAGTTTCTTAGAGGGGTTCTGTCGATTATTACAGTTATCAGACATATATTCTGCAGTAACAACTTACAACCACATTCTTCTAGGTTTTGATCAAAACAAAAACCTATTTGTTTCAGTATTTTTGGCTTGCTGTTCATTTTTTTACATATGTTGTAACTCTTCCTTTTTCCATTTTAACTATATATGAAAATGATGCTAGTCTACAATACTTGATATTTAACTTCTCTATCCCTTTGGTTATGTAGTGTTCAGGGGCACAGAACAACTATCACTTCAGAATTTTCCACATCTCTAGGCATACAAGAAGTTCATCTGTCTCATTTTTCAACACCCTAATGTTCTGATGAAACAAATTAATTTTTTTCTGGAAACTATTACATATATTGTGGTCTTGTTCTGCTATAATTCCTTTCTATACTCTCCATCTGTAACCTGACTGTAACTTGAAAAATGTGCCCCCTTTGACTCCAGGAATCACAGGATTTTGTCTTGTGTGCTTTTACAGCCATATTAACCCAGGACTGGTCAAGACACTGTAAAATCTCCACATGGGTGTGTGCTGTTGCAGTACACAAAGTACCCTCCACCACGCACAATAAGATGACTTGTAGAGTATAGATGTAGATGTAGAAGCAGAAGTATTTTTACTGCACCTTACAATTCTTTGATCACTTGCGATTCTAAAGTGACTTGTGGTCATCACACCTGTACTCTTTGATAAAATGTAATCAGTTTCATTTCTAAACAATGTAAAATCCAGGATGGAATGTAACAGTATTATGAAAAGGATAGCTGCTTCTCACCATATGGTGAAAATGCTAAGTCACAGATAAGCACAACAAAAAGACTGTCAGAAACTGAGCTTTTGGCCAACAAGGCCTTCTTTGGAAATAGACAGCACACACATCCAACTCACACACACACACACAAACGCAACTCATACACGCATGACCAGTCTCTGGTTGCTGAGGCCAGACTGAGAGCAGCAGTGCATGATGGAAGAAGCAACTGGATGGTGCGGATAAGGAGGAGGCTGGGGTGGAGAGGGAGAAGGATAGCAGGGAAGTGGTGGGGGACAATAAAGTGCTGTTTGTGGGAGTATACAGGGATGAGGTGGAGAGAGGCTAGGGCAGATAGATGCAATTGGGAGGTTAGACAGAGAGGGGGGTAGCAGTAAAGGAGAGGACAGAAGTAAGAAGACTGAGTGTGTTGGTGGAATAGAGGGCTGTGTAGTGCTGGAATGGGAACAGAGAAAGGGCCAGATGGGTACGGACTGTGACTAAAGAAGGTTGAGGTCAGGAGGGTTATGAGAACATAGGATATGTTGCAGGGAGAGTTCCCACCTGTGCAGTTCAGAAAAGCTGGTGTTGGGAAGGATACAGATGGCACAGGCCATCCCAACACCAGATTTCCTGAATTGCACAGGTGGCAAGTCTCCCTGCAACATATCCTCTGTTTCCGTAGCCCTATTGGCCTCAGCCTTCATTAATTGTTGTTTTTAACTATCTGGCCCCTTCCCTGTTCTCATTCCACCACTACACAGCCCTCTGTTCCATCAATGCACCCACTGTCTTTTTACTTCTCTACTTTACTGCAACCCCCCCTCCTCCCACCCGCCTTCCAGTTAACCTCGCAATTGTATCTAGCTGCCCTGTCTTCTCTCCACCTCATCCCTGTATGCTCCCATAAGCATCACTTTACCATCCCCTCCCCCTCCCCCACTATCCTTCCCCATCTCCACCCCAACCTCCTCCTTACCCCCACCACCCAACTGCTTCTCCCATCAGGTGCTGCTGCTCTCAGTCTGGCGTTGGCAGCCAGAGACTGGTCGTGTGTGTGTGTGTGTGTGTGTGTGTGTGTGTGCGCGCGCGCACGGTGCGTTTTCTATTTCTGATGAAGGTCTTATTGGCCAAAAGCTCACTTTCTGACAGTTGTGCCTATCTGTGACTCATCTAGCATCTCCACTATTTGACAAGTAGCAACTATCGTTTTCATAATATTGTTGCAGTTTCATTTTTATTGTCATTTGGTTAGTGCCATATGGTTCTTCTGTTTATTTTCATCTGGAAGAATGTGTTGATGAGAAACATGTTGTTGTTATAAGAAAATTATAATAAAATGTGTGACCTCTGTCATTACGGGCATCATATTCAAAGTTTCCACACTGAAGGATCATTCTTTTGTTTTATCTTACTTTTGCTCACACTCTCCCATCATTACAATATAGTGGGATTTGCTGTCATTCATGAGTTTATTTAACTTTCTGTAGAGAGCTCTTCTATCTCCTCCGAAGAATGTTACTGTAATAATGTGTTTAAGTGCAGTCTAAGGAAGCAGTAGACTGCATTAAAAGACATTATTATGAAACAGTTGTCACAGATGCCAAGCTTTCACAGAGAAATGGGAGCATACTACTGCATAGACATCAGGGATTTTCTGTGAATACTTTTGTTTGCTTTTAATGTAAGTTTTGTTATTCTTTTCAAGATTAATTAAATATCAGTAGCTTTGAAGTATTTTCTTGTTTACAGTGAAGCCTGCACCTGAATTTTCTCCCTTCCCTTTTCTTCTATAGTAAAACTTGCTCTGTTCTTAACTTAATTTTGTCTCTCTCACTCACTCTCACATTCCGTTTTATTTTATTTTATTTGCCAAACACCAGATGAATCTGTTACATTGCATGTTATAGAACAACAAGCAGTATATGTTGATGAGTAGCCTGTCTATGTTTGTTGTCCCTCAGAGGGACATCTTAAGTTGGGATGAACACCCTTTGTCAGAAAATTTCCAGGCAAAGTTTTTTATTTATGAGTTTGTAATATTTGTAAAAAGGAACAAATGTTGTTTTTATGTTACCTGGTATGAATGCGTCCTTGAAATGACCTTGGCCATGATTTGCGCAAACTCACTATGTGGCAGGGTTGTCCTTAGCAGCACCCTGGGTTCTTGCATGTTAGTTACAGTGAGACAATGGATGCTGCTTATGAGCAAAGAGTGGACATTAGGTTTTGCTTAAGCTTGGGAAAACCCCTCGTGAAACGTGGACAGTGATAAACAAGCCTATGCAGGTGAGGCACTTTCAAGAAATTGTGTTTTCGAGTGGCACAAAAAGTTTCGTGAAGGCAGAGATTTAGGGCAAGATGATCCCAGAGCTGGTTGCCCATCTTCAGCACACACTGATGTAAACATGGAGTTTGTAAGGCAGATATTGAAAGAAGACCATCATGTAACTGTGCATGCAGTATCAGAAGAACTTAATTTGAATCGTGATGTGTGTCATATGATTTTACACGAAGATTTGGGGAAACAGAAACTTAATGCTAAACTCATGCACTGACAGACGAATATGAAAATAAAGGACATAGAATTTCTGCGTACAACTTTACAGAGTCAGGCATGATCCCACACTTCTATCAAAGATTATCGCTGGGGATGAAAATTGGTGCTACGAGGATGATCCTCACTTGAGGCATCAAAGTGCAGAATGTCAGAGTCCTGAATCACCAGCCTTGAAAAAATTGAAATGGCAACATTCGAGAACAAAGACAATGTTGATCACATTCTTTGATAATAAAGAATTAGCTCACCATGAGTATGTTCCTCTAGGTCAAACAGTGAACAAAGCTCTTTATACTGAACTCTTGAAATATTTGTGACAAGCAGTTTGATGCTGCCTCCCTGATTTGTGGCCTTTTCAGAACTGGTTTGCACTTCGTGACAGTTCAAAACCCCATACTGCTTAATCTGCTACCGAGTATCTGGCCAAACATTCTGTTATTGCCATCCCACATCTGCTGTATTCGCATGACCACTTGCCTTGCAATTTTTTCTTGTTTCCATGAGTGGAAAGGCAATTGAAAGGAAAGCTTCATCAAGATATCGCAGGCATCAAATGGGCCGCAACAAATGAGCTTACAAGCATCTCAGCTGAAAATTTCCCTGCTTGCTCCCAAGACCTCCAGAAATGTTGGCACCTGTGTATAGATAGCCAAGGGGACTACTACGATAGGAGCTAGGATTATTACTTGGTGAGTGCAAATTTCTATTAAAAAAAATATGACATGGAACTTTGCTGACAATAGGAGTATTATATATAGCTGCTTGTTATGAACACCTGAATTGAATGCCTGCTGGTTGGTTCCCTTAATCCTCCATTAGGTGCAACACAGTTTATTGTTACATATTGTGAACAAAATATACCACATACATTTTTGTGGTGTGAGCTTTGTCAGTTTGATATGGTGTGATCTGCAGTCAAAGAACTTAAATTTGCGGAATTTTTACAATTGTAAAGCTATTTAGCATCATAAGAGAATATAAAAAACACTGTGTGAACTAAATCTTTGCTGTTGCTGGAAACATGGTCATTGTACTTCATAGTGATGTGTTTGTTGGTTTTAAGACACTGATCCGTATTTTTGTTATCACTAGGTTTTTGAGCAATTTGTACGGTCATCAAAACTTCCTGTATTTGAACCAGAACACCAATCAGGGCATTGGAGGCAGCTGACATGTAGATTGTCTATGTCAAATGATCAGCTAATGCTTGTTGTTGGATTACATCCACAACAACTTAGTGCAGATGAGCTGAACAATGTGAAAACTGAGCTGAAAGAATTTTTCATGCATGGAGGAGGGAAAGATTGCAATGTAACATCACTTTACTTTCAACTGATTTCCAAAAGGTAAGTACATTTGAATAATTAAAATTGTTGTTGCTTGATTTGAGTGTACAAGGTTGCACCATCATCAGGACCAGGCAGCTTGCCATAGGGATTGGTCTTCTTTCTTAACAACTGAAAATTCTCTGCTGATTGTACTGAAACATATTTCCTCTCTCCATCATCTGTTTTGCTCACTAACATTCCAGAGGCTTGGTCTGTTCTTTTGTTCGATTCTCACTACTCAATGTGAATTTCTCTTCATGCAGTTTTTGTTTTACTTTTCACAAAATATTGCTCCTCATGAAAAAAGAATTAAATGGAGACCAATCTGTGGGCCCAGACTATAAGCACATGCTGCAGCTATGATTGCATTTGAATCTCCGTCAAATAAAGAACATTTGGCGTAATGTGGAAAACATACTTTTAGAAGCATTTATGTACACATTGCCTATGAAGTAAATTATTACTATTTTCTGTTGTTGCCATACATGAAGAATGTTTTTTAGGATGCCATCAGTACAATATTACTTTAGTGACTTCTGTTTGCACTGCCTGACTTAATAATAATAATGAAACATCCGGAAGGAGGGGAGGAGACAAAATGAAACTTCATGGATTGAAAGGGTGTATGATGTTATTTCAGTAATTACAAAACTGAATAAAATGTACAAAGAACTTGGCAGTGCTAGCCTACTTATCAGCATGGCATTGCATCCACTCCAGTTTGGATGCATGCACTGATTAATTTGAGAAGGTGTCATAAAGCCATTTTATTCTCTGCTAAAGAAAGCTGGCCTACAACTGTTGTAATTGGTCCTTGATATCATGGATACTGGTACTAGGATGGAGTTAACATCCAAGCTGGTCCCACACATATTCTGTCGGATACAGATTGCTGACGATGGGAGTACCTTAACATCACACAGACAGTTCATAGAGACAAGAGGTAACACACGAGGATGCAGGATGTCTGTGATGTACTGTTATGCCATCAGTTTACTGAATCACAACCAGCAGTGACCTAAAAGTACCCAATGACTTTCCATTCCTTAATGCCGAGAGTAACACTGCTGTGCTTCTCCAAAACATTGGAATCGTGGGACCTTTCTCTAGGTTATTGGTATACTCACCAGTGATGGTCATCTGGAAAGTGCAGAACTGCTTTTCAACACTGAACACAATCCGAAGCCATTCATTAGCAGTTCATGCTTCTCAGTTACAACACCACTCAAAATGCAGCCATTTGTGTCCTGGTGTTAATAACTGTCCGTGCACGGGACAGTAATTCTTCATCTGGATGCTGCTACTCTCTGACCAATGGTACGAGATGACACAGAATGTTGCAGGGAGCCCGTTACTCATTCTAGGATGGCAGGTGCAGATATGAGGGGGTTGGGAAGGGCTTAGTGCACAATATGCTGATCCTCCGATGTGGTCAACCTGAACCTTGTCCATGTGCCTGCTCTCAACTTCCCAAATAGTCCAACATTGAGCCACTGTCACATTTGAATGCCCTGAAAGTCTGGATATTTCACGATTCATTCAGCCAACAAGATGGAGACCCACAATGAGGCCCACTTCAAACTCTTGTCAAGTGCTAAATAATGCTGACTCATACAAGTATGTGACATCAGTGTCTTTCATCCCCCTTTATACCAAGCTTGGTAATAAAACTAAACACAAACAACCCTAATGCATTCTGGTGGTCGTTCTATTGGTTACAGAGAATTTTATTCCAAATCATTAACATATGCACCTATGCTGTGTTTGTGTACGAAGTTACACTGATGTCCTACAGTGTCTCCTGGTTTTTTTTTATTGTCAGGCAGGTATTTAATTTCTTCCTGTTATGTTTTGTTTTAGGGTTTCCTATTTACTTACTTTTATTAGCAACATATATTGAATGATCCTTATTTATATTTTGTCTAGTGCTTCAGCTAATTTAACAGTGCAGTCTCAAGGCACAATAAGCATCTCATTGTGCCCTTCTCAAAACATGAATATTGAATGAACTGCAGACCAAATTACCACCATTAGTGCCGACAGATGGTGAGAGTCACACAATTTCTAGATAAAGGAAATCTTGGCTCAGAAACTTAGTTTTGTTCTGAAACCGAATCTAGGTGGCAGAATAAATATACCTCTGAATTGGACGGACTGTGAGGCCATGGCATGTGAATGGTTTTGCCACTACTAAATGTTAGTGATGATGTACTTGAACAAAGATATTTGAATATTGTCCTTTGAGATTAACTGGCTGATTATGTTTATGAAGATGAATAGAAAAGGAAGAAATTGAGTGGCTAAAACGAGTGTCCTTTACCATTGTTCCTTACCTCAATTTATAGATGCTTGTGGCACCAATAAAAATGAGTAAATATTTGAGACAGTTTATTAAAGTGTAGTTCTTAAGTTTGCTGGTTTAATCAATCAGATTTTAGGACCTTTACTACCGTACTGTGTACCTTGTGTTTTTATGTCTTAGTTGATTAGGGGTGCTAAGTGGGACTCATTTTTTCAAGTATTAGTGCTTTCATTTCCATGCTTGTTTTCTGCATTTATATGGTAATGAGGAGCTTGCTTGTTTCTGTGTTTAATGATAATGACGAATGAATCTTCCTGGCATTTGTGTCTACATTATGTTACATTTTTCTGTATACAGGCAGGCAGGGACTGATCCCACTCCACCAGAGCTCCTGATGGGTGCCTCTCATATTGAGGAAAGTATCTGTGGAGTCACTCTACGCATTTCACCAGAAGCCTTCTTTCAGGTCATACAATAATAATCAAAATTATAACATATTATTGTGTATTATTATTATTTCTATTGTTCCACATTGTATGCTTATAGCTGTCTGCATTGTGCAGATATCATGGTTGAGGCACTGGATTCACATTCTGGAGGAGCAGGGTTCAGATTTCTGTCCAATCATCCAGATTTAGGATTACAAAGTTTTCTGTAATCACTTAGATATAATTCCAGGATGGTTCCTCATCCTGTTCGAACTTACTCTCATCTCAAATGGCCTCATTCTCAATGGGACATACGACTCTAAATCTCTAAATGCTCTAGTGACTTTTATTATTCCACTAGCTCTGAAACTTGTTCCATCTTTCATATTAAACTTAAATACAATTACATTATGTTATAAAATAATTATGGTCTTCTTTCAGCAGCTTATCTCAGGTTTATTGTCAAAGTAAACAACAGTTTTTTTGCAAAAGCTAGTAGGGAAAAATGAGGTCTTGTATTATTCAGGACAGCTGTTGTGAATGTAAGCATAACGTTTTACTCTGAAGGTTCAGTCAAAAATGTGTGTTTATAGTGAGTTAGTCCAAGACCACAGTATACAGGTAACAGATGATATGGGGTAGAAACTCCCAGAAGCTAGTCAAAGATTTATTTATAATTAATTTTATTTCTACACAGATTCCATACGTGCGTGTTAGACACTAGGATGTGGAACGAGTTAAAGAATGTACACTGTCTAGTCATATTAATGTGACAACCTGTCAAAAGCCTGAATAACCACTTTTTTCAGTGGGGACCGCTGCAAGAGAGAGTCAGTTACATTCTGGAAGGTACCGACAGCGATGTGTAGCCATGCTGACTCAAGTGCCGTGATGAGCTGCCCTAGGTTTCTTGGTAGAGGATCCATGGTGCAAACAAACTGATCGATGTGATCCACAGATTCTCAGTGGGAATTTGGTGGCCAAGGGGGTATGGTAAGCTCATCTTGCGAGCTGGTAGATACCATCATGTCGAGAAAAAGCAAACTGCACGTAGGGGTGGACATTGTCCCCAAGCTTAGATGCATAATGGTGTTGATCCATTGTGCCTTCCAGAATGAAGAGGTCACCCAGGGAATACCAGGAAAATGTTCCCCAGACCATAACACTCTCTCTTCCAGCCTGGATCCTTCCGACAGTTCTTACAGTGTGTTCGCTTTAAGACGTTTCATGCCAGTGGGGCATAAAATGTAATTCACGTGAGAAGCCCACCTTTCGTTGCTCAGTGGATGTCCAGTTGTGGTATTGGCAAGCAAATTCCAGCCTTTGTCACCACTGAACAGCAGTCAGCATTAGTGCATGAACCAAGCGCCTACTGTGGAGGCCCACACACAGCAACGTTTGCTGAATGGTCATTGAGGAGACACTGTTGATAGCCCTTTGTTCATTTAGGTGGTCAGTTGCTCAACAGTTGCACATCTATTCACCCGTACACATCTCCGCAATTGCACTTTGACTTTGGATATAGGCGGCACCCACATATGTGAGTGAACTGTGTATAAATATGAATTACATAGAACATAGTACAGTACAAGTGAGCACAATTTCGAACCTCAAAATGCTGGAGAGAGTCCAAATATCAAAGGAACTTTATAATCAGACGTTACACAGCTGTATAATGTGTTTGTCACTTCTGAGAAAGTAGTAGTAAATTATATGTACTATAGAGTGTAAAGAGCTGTAAATAAATAAAAGGAAATCAAATTAAGGAAACAAATTGTGTGAATAGTTCTATAATATAAGTATGTTCTTGCTTAATTTTAATTAGTGTGTGTAGGTTAGGGGTGCTCAACAACTAAGTAATCAGTGCCCAAATTAAGTTTAGTGTACATTCTGCATTGAAATCACTATTAGCTTGGTAAATGGCACAAACTGACAGGTACTGTGTGCATTTAATTTAATTTTGTTTTTGTTGTACTTATTGGGAATCATTTGGTGATTGCTTTCTCCACTCTCTCTTCAGGTTTTAAGAAAGATGTCAGCAGAGCCAAAAACTTGAATTTTGGTATCTGTATTAGGTATCATTCTCAGCAAATTTGGTGCTATTTTAAAAATCTGTTTTAACAGAATATATATGTAGAAATAAATTCATAATGGGACATTACCTTTCAGGTTAACAGTGCTGCTGCCGAAGTACTGTATGGTGCGGTAGAAGAGGTGGCCCAACCTACTAGAGATACATCTCTTCTGGATGTATGTTGTGGTTCAGGAGCTATAGGACTTTGTCTGGCTAAGGTATGTATCACTTGTGAAGCAGCTGCATCGGAAAATCTTTTATATTAGATCTGTTTTATTATTTGCATGATAATGAAATTGATTCCAAGCCTGTAGCAACATACATGTCTTATATTCCCTATTACAAACTTCGGAAATTTGTTATTTTCATTAACTTAAGTGAAGAGAAAACTCTTGGCATCAGTCTCATCTAATCTATTCAGTATCATTCTCTTGGTAAAATGAACAATTACATTGATGAGCAATTGATTTAAGAACAGCTATCATGTTGTAAAGAGGGCCTCAGTAAAGTAATAAGTTCGATGTGGGCTGCTTCTTACTGTGCAGGTGGAACATTTTACACTGAAAGTAAAGAACACATTTGATCAGGTTCAGTGATTAGACACACGAGGCATGTTATCTGAAATCATAATAATAATCGCAATGTGTTAGTTTCTCCATGTTGAGATTGTGCTGTTGCTCCACTACCGTATACTCAATTAATGAGATATCACTGCAGTTGCCGATATTTCCTGTATCCAAGTCCTCAACCAATATCAGCCTTCACATTGAGACCATTTTGAAGTGTGTTATCTTGTTGTGAAGCAATGACAAAATTTAGTTTAATTTACATATTGCTTTGACACATAATATTCTGATCAGTTTGAATATGGCTTTGAGTCATGTTGTTGCACCCTCCCCTCTTTCCCCTCCAGCACATATACTAATATTTATTTGTATGCCGTATATAATGTCCCCCCCTCCCACCACACACACACACATATATACACAAAATTATTTTGAGTATATTGTAAATTGCGACGAACTGTAACTTGTTGCTCTGTTTTTAGAAATGTGGGCAAGTACTAGGTGTAGAGCTGATTACACGTGCTGTGGAAGATGCCCGTACCAATGCATCCATCAATTCTGTGGAGAACTGTGAATTCTTCTCAGGTGCAGCAGAGGAGATTTTGTCTTCAGTTATTCGTCGTGCTACCTGTAAAGACCTTTTGGCTGTTGTTGATCCTCCTCGTGCTGGCTTACGTAAGTATTTGTATTTATAATATCAGTTACTTTAATTAAATATTTAACTGAGTCAGCAAATATTGGGTATCTTTCTGTGAAAAGACGACGTAATCTTTGAAAAGAGATTTTCACGTATTAATGTTGTATTCTCTCTCAATAAGTTTTTGGTGTTTGGTGTGCTTCAGTAAACTCAGTATGCTGTTGGTTGAAACAGAAGGGAACTATTTGCTGAGTATTAAAAATGTGTAACTATTAAATGCAGCAAGATGTCATGTGGGAGAATGTATATTATTATCCTTTGTATCAATATCCATAAATGTTGAAACAAGTGGTAAAGAAATTTACTTTTAAAGCAATCTTTTAACAGCTCAGTGACAACATTAAGCACCAGGGCCCTATATATTCACAGCATAGCTTTATGAATGAAAGAAGTACAACAAACAATGGAAACACCAGGTTGGAATATCAACAATAATACAAAAAGGATAGATTTCTACTCAATGTAAAGATGACTCATTGAGTTGAAGACAGGCACAACGAAAAGACTGTTACACATTATAGCTTTCAGCCAAAGTCTTCTTCAGCAAAAAAATTAGAACACACACACACACACGAGACTGTTGTCACCAGTAATTCCAACTGGAATGCGACTGTCATGTGAATAATAATAATAATAATAATATGGAGTGGAGCAGGCAAAAGGGGGGGGGGGGGGATTTGGTGGTTGCCAAAAGTAAAGCAGAGCAGCTAAACACAACAGGCTTGATTTCAGTGGCTGCTTTACAAGCCAGGTCATCTGGGTCCTCCCCTCCATCACTATCTTTTGTCAACTGTGCAGATGGGAGTTAACCTTACAACACATTCTCTGCTCCCAAAATTACTCTGGCTTCAACCGACAGTAACCTATTGTCCCCACGCTCTCCACCCACAGTTTCTGCCCAATCGTCATATCATTGCCTCGATTTTCACATTCCCTCACCCTCTTTGTGTGCCGCACTCTGCCAATGTACCTACATGCTCTACCAGACAGCGCTCTTCTTTCCCCTCATCCATACCATGCTACCCCCCCCCCCCCCCTTTCCTGATTCCTGTCACAACTTCCAGTGGTCATACGTGCAGGAGGTGTGCTTGCGTGTGTTTTTTCTTTTCTTTTCTGAGGAATGTTTTGGTTAAAAGCTATAAATCGTAACAGTCTTTTCATTGTACCCATCTGCAACTCAACCGGTCATCTTTGTTGTGAGTAGCAGTCTATCCTTATTTTTATGAAAAGTATAACATTTACTTCTGGGAAGGAGACTCTGATGGTACAGTGTGAAAGTATGTTGTTTATCGAAGTACCTACTTGGTGAGGTTGCAAAGTGATTTGTCCGGTGTCAAAACACACACACAGCAGCAGGACCCACTACTACTGTTCAAAGAATAATTATTGTAAGTGTATATATGATTCACAAACCCCAACAAAATTACTTTACAGTATTGATAGGTCATGCACACTTGTAGAAGCAAAATTTGAGCTTCCACAACATATGGCATCTCAAATCTTCACGTCACAAAATGTGGCATGTACTGCCCCCCCCCCCCCCCTCCCCTTCGATTGTCACTATCATCCTTGCTTTAATAACTAATACATAGGACCTTTCTTGTAAATTTTGCTTTAGGATTAAGTAAGAAGTTTTGTGTAAGTATCTGTGTTTGCTTATATTACCAGTTTGTAGATGATAGTAAATATATTTCATTTGTGTTTTCAGACCAGAAAGCAATCAAGCTTATTCGCAGGACAGAGGCATTAACACGAATGGTGTTCCTGTCCTGTGATCCACAAGCAGCCAGAGAAAACTTTTTGTCATTAAGTCGGCCTGCTTCCAAAACCTACTGGGGTGATCCTATAGTACCAGTAAGAGCTGTTGCTGTTGACATGTTCCCACATACACCACATTGTGAACTTATCATATATTTTGAGCGATACTGTGATGTTAATACTACACCTGCTGCTCCTGAAGATGCTGAAGCTAAGCCTCATGTTACAGTGGATATGAACCTAAATGACAGTTGATTGTGAACTATTTGTAACAACTGGCTTTAGAAATAAATTATTTCAAATTCTCTTGTATTAGATGATCAATACTTAAACCAAGTAGCTGAACTTTCAGTGAGAAATAGTAAGAAATCTGAGATGCTTCCTGCTGCATGGATGTGCCTCTGTCAGTTGGAAATAATAAAATGTCAGCTCCTGTACACAAAAGCTGTGTGTCAGACTATAACATGAAAGAGTCAACTGTGTCATTGTTACACTTAGTTAAATCACATCTCCTAAGATGTGAAGAATCCGTAACACAGCTTTCACTTACATTTTAGTACACAATAAGTACTTTTGTCTGCACTTCACCTCATAATGCAACTGATATTTTGCAACCTTTGCCATTTGTTTGTTTAGCTACATCAAAAACTGCTGTCTCAGTATGATGTGAAAACTTCAAGTGCATCCCTGGTTCTACCATAATGAAATTCTGTAATATGGATCTACAGCTTCTATAATTTGTTAAATGACACCATATTTGCTTTTAGTGTTTCATGCACTATTGCAATATTAGCATTTGTGCCATTTTCAAGCATGAAATTTGACTTCTTGTGTCGTACGAACAAGTGAAAAATAACATTTTTGTAGGACTCTTATTATTTTTCATGGCAATTAAATCACCATAACAACTTACAAAGTCCTATGAGAACTTTATTTTTTGTAAATTTTTCTGACAACATGAAATAATTTTTTAAGTGTCTATAAATTTTCAACTATGAAATACTTCTAAAATCAGAAGAATTAATATGCACATCCTTGTCAAAACTGTTGTACTGTCTGATGATTTGCAACTGTGAAATTAATTTTTACAAACAAAATTAGATTCAATTTGTCCAGACATACACTCCTGGAAATGGAAAAAAGAACACATTGACACCGGTGTGTCAGACCCACCATACTTGCTCCGGACACTGCGAGAGGGCTGTACAAGCAATGATCACACGCACGGCACAGTGGACACACCAGGAACCGCGGTGTTGGCCGTCGAATGGCGCTAGCTGCGCAGCATTTGTGCACCGCCGCCGTCAGTGTCAGCCAGTTTGCCGTGGCATACGGATCTCCATCGCAGTCTTTAACACTGGTAGCATGCCGCGACAGCGTGGACGTGAACCGTATGTGCAGTTGACGGACTTTGAGCGAGGGCGTATAGTGGGCATGCGGGAGGCCGGGTGGACGTACCGCCGAATTGCTCAACACGTGGGGCGTGAGGTCTCCACAGTACATCGATGTTGTCGCCAGTGGTCGGCGGAAGGTGCACGTGCCCGTCGACCTGGGACCGGACCGCAGCGACGAACGGATGCAGCCAAGACCGTAGGATCCTACGCAGAGCCGTAGGGGACTGCACCGCCACTTCCCAGCAAATTAGGGACACTGTTGCTCCTGGGGTATCGGCGAGGACCATTCGCAACCGTCTCCATGAAGCTGGGCTACGGTCCCGCACACCGTTAGGCCGTCTTCCGCTCACGCCCCAACATCGTGCAGCCCGCCTCCAGTGGTGTCGGTACAGGCGTGAATGGAGGGACGAATGGAGACGTGTCGTCTTCAGCGATGAGAGTCGCTTCTGCCTTGGTGCCAATGATGGTCGTATGTGTGTTTGGCGCCGTGCAGGCGAGCGCCACAATCAGGACTGCATACGACCGAGGCACACAGGGCCAACACCTGGCATCATGGTGTGGGGAGCGATCTCCTACACTGGCCGTACACCACTGGTGATCGTCGAGGGGACACTGAATAGTGCACGGTACATCCAAACCGTCATCGAACCCATCGTTCTACCATTCCTAGACTGGCAAGGGAACTTGCTGTTCCAACAGGACAATGCACGTCCGCATGTATCCTGTGCCACCCAACGTGCTCTAGAAGGTGTAAGTCAACTACCCTGGCCAGCAAGATCTCCGGATCTGTCCCCCATTGAGCATGTTTGGGACTGGATGAAGCGTCGTCTCACGCGGTCTGCACGTCCAGCACGAACGCTGGTCCAACTGAGGCGCCAGGTGGAAATGGCATGGCAAGCCGTTCCACAGGACTACATCCAGCATCTCTACGATCGTCTCCATGGGAGAATAGCAGCCTGCATTGCTGCGAAAGGTGGATATACACTGTACTAGTGCCGACATTGTGCATGCTCTGTTGCCTGTGGTTCTGTCAGTGTGATCATGTGATGTATCTGACCCCAGGAATGTGTCAATAAAGTTTCCCCTTCCTGGGACAATGAATTCACGGTGTTCTTATTTCAATTTCCAGGAGTGTAGTATTCAAATATAAAGTTTTATGCATGAAAGATTGCAGCTCAAGTGGTGACTTTTAATAGAACAACGAAATCTGCAGATGCTATTATGAACAATCATGATATTTATCTTTTATTGATTACAATGTCAAAAACAGAGCATTTTGCACCCCAGCATCTGTATGTGTGCTTCAGGTACTCAGTGTGGACATATTGAATTATCAGTGATACATACATACCTGCATCAAAGAAATTGAACTTACATGCCCCCTCCGCCATGAACCATTCACCATGGACCTTGCCATTGGTGGGGAGGCTTGTGTGCCTAAGCGATACAGATAGCCGTACCGTAGGTGCAACCACAATGGAGGGGTATCTGTTGAGAGGCCAGACAAATGTGTGGTTCCTGAAGAGGGGCACAGCAGCAGTCTTTTTTCGTAGTTGCAGGGGCAACAGTCTGGATGATTGATTGATTGATTGATCTGGCCTTGTAACACTAACGAAAACAGCTGTGCTGGTACTGCGAACGGCTGAAAGCAAGGTGAAACTACAGCTGTAATTTTTCCCAAGGGCATGCAGCTTTACTGTATGGTTAAATGATGATGGCGTCCTCTTGGGTAAAATATTCTGGAGGAAAAATAGTTCCCCATTCGAATCTCCAGGCGGGGACTACCCAGGACGTTGTTATCAGGAGAAAGAAAACTGGCGTTCTACAGATCGGAGCGTAGAATGTCAGATCCCTTATTCGGGCAGGTAGTTTAGAAAATTTAAAAAGGGAAATGGATAGGTTAAAGTTAGATATAGTGGGAATTAGTGAAGTTCAGTGGCAGGAGGAACAAGACTTCTGGTCAGGTGAATACAGGGTTATGAAATAGGGGTAATGCAGGGGTAGGTTTAATAATGAATAGGAAAATAGGAATGCGGGTAATTTATTACAAACAGCACAGTGAATGCATTATTCTGGCCAAGATAGATACGAAGCCCACACCTACCACAATAGTACAAGTTTATATGCCAACTAGCTCCACAGATGACGAAGTGTATGATGAGATAAAAGAAATTATTCAGATAGTGAAGGGAGGCGAAAATTTAATAGTCATGGGTGACTGGAATTCGATAGTAGGAAAAGGGAGAGAAGGAAACGTAGTAGGTGAATATGGATTGGGGGGGAAGAAATGAAAGAGGAAGCCACCTGGTAGAATTTTGCACAGAGCATAACTTAATCAGAGCTAACACTTGTCCGCCGCTCGTGGTCTCGCGGTAGCGTTCTCGCTTCCCGAGCATGGGGTCCCGGGTTCGATTCCCGGCGGGGTCAGGGATTTTCACCTGCCTCAAGATGACTGGGTGTTTGTGTTGTCCTCATCATTTCATCATCATCCAGGAAAGTGGCGAAATTGGACTGAGCAAAGATTGGGTAATTGTACGGGCGCTGATAACCCCGCAGTTGAGCGCCCCACAAACCGAACATCACAGAGCTAACACTTGGTTCAAGAATCATGAAAGAAGGTTGTATACATGGAAGAACTCTGGAGATACCAGAAGGTTTCAGATAGATTATGTAATGGTAAGACAGAGATTTAGGAACCAGATTTTAAATTGTAAGACATTTCCAGGGGCAGATGTGGACTCTGACCACAATCTATTGGTTATGAACTGTAGATTAAAACTGAAGAAACTGCAAAAAGGTGGGAATTTGAGGAGATGGGACCTGGATAAACTGAAAGAACCAGAGGTTGTACAGAGTTTCAGGGAGAGCATAAGGGAACAATTGACAGGAATGGGGGAAAGAAATACAGTAGAAGAAGAATGGTTAGCTTTGAGGAATGAAATAGTGAAGGCAGCAGAGGATCAAGTAGGTAAAAAGACGAGGGCTAGTAGAAATTCTTGGGTAACAAAGGAGATACTTAATTCAATTGATAAAAGGAGAAAATACAAAAATGCAGTAAATGAAGCAGGCAAAAAGGAATACAAACGTCTCAAAAATGAGATCGACAGGAAGTGCAAAATGGCTAAGCATGGATGGCTAGAAGACAAATGTAAGTATGTAGAGGCTTATCTCACTAGGGGTAAGGTAGATACTGCCTACCGGAAAATTAAAGAGACCTTTGGAGAAAAGAGATACACTTGTATGAATATCAAGAGCTCAGATGGAAACACAGTTCTAAGCAAAGAAGGGAAAGCAGAAAGGTGGAAGGAGTATGTAGAGGGTCTATACAATGGCGATGTACTTGAGGACAATATTATGGAAATGAAAGAGGATGTAGATGAAGATGAAATGGGAGATATGATTCTGCGTGAAGAGTTCGACAGAGCACTGAAAGACCTAAGTAGAAACAAGGCCCTGGGAGTAGACAACATTCCATTAGAACTACTGACAGCCTTGGGAGAGCCAGGCCTAACAAAACTCTACCATCTAGTGAGCAAGATGTATGAGACAGGCGAAATACCCTCAGACTTCAAGAAGAATATAATAATTCCAATCCCAAAGAAAGCAGGTGTTGACAGATGTGAAAATTACCGAACTATCAGTTTAATAAGCCAGGGCTGCAAAATACTAATACGAATTCTTTACAGAAGAGTGGAAAAACTGGTAGAAGCCAACCTCGGGGAAGATCAGTTTGGATTCTGTAGAAATGTTGGAACACGTGAGGCAATACTGACCCTACAACTTATCTTAGAAAACAGATTGAGGAAAGGCAAACCTACGTTTCTAGCATTTGTAGACTTGACAATGCTCTCTTTCAAATTCTGAAGGTGGCAGGGGTACAATACAGGGAACAAAATGCTATTTATAATTTGTACAGAAACCAGATGGCAGTTATAAGAGTTGAGGGGCACGAAATGGAAGCAGTGATTGGGAAGCGAGTGAGACAGGGTTGGAGCCTATCCCCAATTTTATTCAATCTGTATATTGAGCAAGCAGTAAAGGAAACAAAAGAAAAATTCGGAGTTGGAATTGAAATCCATGGAGAAGAATTAAAAACTTTGAGGTTTGACGATGACATTGTAATTCTGTCAGAGACAGGATGTGGAAGAGCAGCTGAAGGGAATGGATCATGTCTTGAAAGGAGAATATAAGATGAACATTAACAAAAGTAAAACGAGAATTATGGAATGTAGTCGAATTATATTGGGTGATGCTGCGGGAATTAGATTAGGAAATGAGACACTTAAAGTAGTAATGTGTTTTGGTATTTGGGGAGCAAAATAACTGATGATGGCCGAAGTAGAAAGGATATGAAATGCAGAATGGCAATGGCAAGGAAAGTGTTTCTGAAGAAGAGAAATTTGTTAACAACGAGTATTGATTTAAGTGTCAGGAAGTCGTTTCTGAAAGTATTTGTATGGAGTAGTATTCGTATGGAAGTAGAACATGGACGATAAATAGTTTGGACAAGAAGAGAATAGAAGCTTTTGAAATGTGGTGCTGTAGAAGAATGCTGAAGATTAGATGGGTAGATCACATAACTAATGAGGAGATATTGAATAGAATTGGGGAGAAGAGGAGTTTGTGGCACAACTTGACTAGAAGAAGGGATCGGTTGGTAGGACATGTTCTGAGGCATTAAGGGATCTCCAATTTAGTACTGGAGGGCAGTGTGGAGGGTAAAAATTGTAGAGGGAGACCAAGAGATGAATACATCAAACAGATTCAGAAGGATGTAGATTGCAGTAGGTACTGGGAGATGAAGAACCTTGCACAGGATAGAGTAGCATGGAGATGCATCAAACCAGTCTCTGGACTGAAGACAACAACAACAACAACAACAACAACAACATGCCTTTACAAAAACATGTCAAATTTGCTGCAAAGCATCAGCAGCCACTCTGATCCAAAGCTCAAACTGTGTTGTACGCTCTTTATTTTTTAAGTATGCACTGATTTCAGTGACCTTAGAGACCTTTTTAAGTTGTGCTGTTTCCTAATTCTCCATACTTAGTTTTCCACCACAGTGATACATTTTAAATATCTGCCTTTCACATCCAGATTTTTATATTCGGTGGGAACTGAACATATGCACATAGATAAAACAAATTAGTATCACATTACTTTACTTTAAATATCATATAAAGAAATGAGAGTGGCTACATACACAAAAAGTGGAATAATGTCCCAAGCAATAGACCTAGTTGAGACTGCGTTTTACAACTCTTTGAGCGCTGTAAAATAATATGACTTGGAAACTTAAAGATAGAAACTCTGACTGTGGACTGGCCCCAAAAGCAAATGTTTTAAAGTTCATTTATCAGGCATAAGAGGGTGTTATTAAGTCTTAATACGAATGACTGGGAAGTCACTATGAGGATATTTCAATACTGATTTCATCTTGGATAGTTCTGATTAAGGGCACTTTGAATTACTGTTGCTCTACTTTGATTTGTTCCCAACAAGAATATGACATACATTGAGAAATAAGTTATCAGTCACTGTTGCATGAAGTGTCTTTCATGAAAGAGTTGAGTGTCCCAATATGATCAAATGGCAGCAGTAAAGAATTTCCATTAATCATGGTAAACTAAGAAAGTATAGTTTTCCAAAATCATACATACAGCCTCAGCTACACTAGTCAGTTGAAATAATGGAAAGTAGTTTACCAAACTGAAATCATTTCTGTTTGACAACTACTCCTATTTCATAGATGATGTGTATGTGGTTGGGTTCCATTTATGAAGTTTTGCTGTAGATTGAAAAAAAAAAAAAAAAAAAAAAAAAAAAAAAAAAAGCTTTGTTGCATAAATGGCTAGTATGTAGTATGTAGCCTTGATGTCACTGAGAAAAATGTGTGTCACTTGCGAAACTACAGACACATTCTGTGCCATGGCGAGTTGTTACTGATATAACCAGGAGGGTAATGGAGCTAGCTCATAACTGGTTCACAGCAAACAGCTTAATTGTACAAATATTCACATTACAGAGTTCCAAACAAATAACTTGCAGTTGTAAGAAGTATAGATATGCATGGGTACGCACCATATGAGATACATTGCCTCCAGATCGGTAACAAGTCATAGTGACACAATCATGCAGATAAGTTAACAAGAATGCTCCATTCTGCCTGCTTTGTACTTAGAAACTTCTTTCTTTGCATTCATTGGCAGATAGGATTGCTAGCATACTTTTACTCATCAGAACCCTGGTGCAATGCAGCTAAGATGAACAAGTTTTTATTCTACCGAAGTGTGCAACATGAGCATTTTGTAAAGTTGACAACTGAACATTTTGTAGATGGCTCTTCCGGTGTCTAATGATTCACACACTTATGTGCCAATACATGTACTCTGTAGTGGTACTGGTGGCTAACAACAACAACAGTGAGTTTAGGATGAACAGTGTATTTCACAGCCATAAAACTGGATGAAAAAATAATTTCCTTATACTACATGAATCACAGTTTTATAATAAGTTGCTGGTATGTATCAGAGCACACCATCCATAATTTATCTGAATACTGGCATCCAGGTATGTAAATTTTGCTTATCTGTAATGTTTCTATTACACGTACCTGGACACTGCCAATACAGAAAGAGCTTATTTTAATCTGTTTGCAGTACTAGATAAAAACAGCCGCTTAGTAGTCTAAGATGAGAACCAGAGGCTCATTTCAGAGTTACTGTTTTTCTCCTGGTATAAAGTAATCTAGAAGTAACTCTTTTAATTATCAGCGTGAGTACATTAGTATCACTAGTCATAATGTGTTACTAGCCTACAGTGGCTGCTACTAACTGTGAATGTATTAGTTGACTGGTTCCACATCCCTGAAGGTGCCTTCATGATGGGATTTTACAAACATTATGTGTGAATAAATTGTTCGAGAAACATTATCTTTGTACGGGTACTTTCTATGAAAGTGGAGGAAGACGTATCAGATATTACATGAAGTTCATCTGCAAAATATTTCCTTTGTTGTAAACATATGACTGGCAGCGCTTTAACTTTCAAATTATAAATTAAGCACAGAATATAACCTATAAAGTTAATCATGAATTATTTAGTGTTTAAGAGTTTTTACCAGAATGTCAAATTGTCACTTCTGCAGTTATAAAAATCCCAAAACGATATCTCTCTTGGCTGTGGTGTATTCAGCAACATATGCCCAGTAAAACACTGTTGTGATTTAAAGCTGAGTCATGATAACAATTCAGTCAGATGGCATTTTGGAATAATTTTAGCATTATTTTATTTATAGAAATTGACAGCAAATGGTGTGTATTTGGGCACATATGTGCATGGTTGCCATAATAAAATTTTCAAAAAGAAAGAGTGAAGACAAAGTTGAGGATGAGGACAGTACAGGTATGAGGAAAGTGTGTGCTGTGGCTTTCAAAATAATCATAATAGTATTTCAACATCTAACACTGCCCTAAAACTCTGACCACCATATTCAGTAACAGAGATCCAGTTTAATTTTTTAATTCCCTGACAAAAAATTGAAACTTAATTATGATTGCCAACACTAAACATTGTGCAAATATTAAAATACAGTATATGAAAGCTATAACAGATGTTTCTAAAAGTGCCAACATCTGATTATGATTATATCAAGTACATACTGAGAAAGCACAATATATTTCATGAGCATCTTATAGCCTTACTTTTACAATTTTTGACTTTCCTTTTTTTTCATTGTTTACCCACCAATTTTTGTTAATAGATCCATGCATTATTTCATTCTAGATTTCCCCCCCCCCTTTTTTTTATGCCACCAATGATCCAGTTATGCTCTCTACTATTGTAAGCCTAGAGAGTTTGAAAGAGTGAGATGACCAAAGAAAAGATCAAGTTTGAAGTTTGCAACAGGTCAATGGGTGTAATGCAGGAACTGATGACACTGACATGGTCACTAAGTAGAACTATTGCTATAAATTATGAATGAGCAAAATGAAACAATATTTTGTTTAAATTACACAAAAGTTATCAGGTCAATGCTTTTCAACTTCTATAAATTCAAAACTTGAGAGAGAGATAAAAAGTTTATACATTGTGCAGAGTCCTATAAATCAATTACTATATAACAGATAAACATCATTTCAACAGAATGCATGTAAACAAAAAGTCATTGCTTTTCATCACATTACTTTTGTTCCCTACAAGTTCCATCATGAAGTGCATACTTGTCAACATTCCATTTACATATTGCTGTGTGCTCTGCACATTCCATGTGAAATGTAACATGAGAATTTCTGGAATAACATGTTCAACTATTACCCTCTTAGGCTGATGAAAGATGCTCTTGAAATTAGAAAACATATTTTACGTAGTTCGTTGGTAGCGAACATGCAGTTATTTCACTTTATGTTGATATGTGCAGAAATGATTAACAAAGCGCAGACAAAGGACATCAGTGAAGCGCAACAATGATTGAGCATCTCCATCTGTTGTGAAGGGGTTGCTTATGCTTTGGCATTGCAGAGAAAGCAATTGAAATGTTTTAAGTCTGATATGTAACTTGACTCTATGTAGTCTGTGAGGCGATACCATGATTCTCTTCATATATATTGCCCAAGTTTATGTAAGATCTGTCCACCCACCCTGTCTAGTGATTTTATGTGAGCAAGAAAATACAGAAGATATGATATTGCAGTGCCTGTGTTGTTCTGATTACGATGCAAAGTTCTTTTGCATGCAGCGACTACAGCCGTTATGAAATACATTAAATGAATTCACAATTGCAAATAAGGACATCCATCAGCTATTGAACAGAATGACAACAATGAAAAATTGTGCCGGTCTTGAACTCGAACCCAGAATTCCCGCTTATTGTGAGCAGTTGCCTCACGGCCAGATCGAAACTTCTATATGTTGTCAACAACATGTCTCACACATCAATTATGTATATTCCTGTACAGGTCAGACATTGTACTTGAAAGTCACTTGCCCAGTATTGGCAGATAAATACGACATTGCAGTGCAGGCACATGCATGTCCAAAGGAACTTTGTATCATAATCAGAATAACACAGTATCGTATTTATCTGCCGATACTGGGCAAGTGACTTTCAAAGTACATCTGACCTGTATGGGAATATACATAATGGATGTACAAGTACAAGTTATAGACACGTGGTTGACGACATCTGGAAGTTTGGGTCTGGCTGTGAGTCATGCACGGATAGCCAAATGGTAAGGCAACCGCTCTTGATAAATGGGCAATCCGGGTTTGGGTCCTGGTCCGGCACGAATTGTCATTCCATTCTACAGCTGATCATTGTCCTTATTCCGAATTGCAAATTCTTTTAATGTATAAAAACAGAAGAGGTCTTTCAAAAGCAGCCACAGCCCTCTGCAGGCAATGGAGAAATCTGCACAGTATAATTAGTGGAACTGAGCAGCAGGTCCACAGCTTCTAGAAAATACAAGCTGACCGTCAAGACTGAATAAGTTAACTTTTACTATAAACACTATCAGGGTGACAGATAACTTGAGAAGTGAGACAGCAAGTAACAGCCCATTGTCGGTACTTCTCCATAACACTGAATCCCTCACCTGTACCAAAGAGCTAATCTTTTGGAGATCACACAGGTAGGAATGTTACTATTGAAGCAGTACATTCGCAGATTGATCACTCTTTTCCCTTTGTTGGTAGTTAATAATAAATGAAAAGGGTTAACTGAATCTTCTAACAACAGCCCTGAAAACGCCTTAAACAGTTCTGGTTCACAAATATAAACTTTCATATTGACACACCGTATCAATAAGCATACATAATGTATACCTCACTCTAACAAGGGAACCTCCCCATCGCAATCCCCTTAGATTTAGTTATAAGTTGGCACAGTGGATAGGTCTTGAAAAACTGAACACAGATCAATCGAGAAGACAGGAAGAAGTTGTGTGGAACTATGAAAAAAATAAGCAAAATATACAAACTGAGTAGTCTATGCTGAAGATAGGCAATATTAAGGAGAACATGAGCTCAGTAACGCCGTGGACCTGCGGTTAACGTGAGCAGCTGTGGAACGATAGGTCCTTGGTTCAAGTCTTCCCTCGAGTGAAAATTTTGATCTTTTATTTTCTGACAATTATCAAAGTTCAGGCACTCACACACAATCAACTTCGCTCTCCAAAATTCCAGGACATGTTCAGATTTGCTTGGACATATGCAGGATTTGACGGTCTACACACGGAAAAATTTGAAAAAGTTAAAAACATATGTTTTGAAAGAGCACAGGGAAAACTGTGCGACTGTGAAACTGTTGCATTCATTTGTTGCAGTTTATGTGACAAACTCTTCACTTTTTTGGGAGTGATTATCACATCCATAAGAAAACCTAAATCGGGCAAGGTAGAAGAATCTTTTTACCCATTCGCCAAGTGTACAAGTTAGGTGGGTCGACAACATATTCCTGTCATGTGACGCACATGCCGTCACCAGTGTCGTATAGAAGATATCAGACGTGTTTTCCTGTGGAGGAATCAGTTGACCTATGACTTTGCGATCAAATGTTTTCGGTTCCCATTGGAGAGGCACGTCCTTTCATCTACTAATCGCACGGTTTTGCAGTGCGGTCGCAAAACACAGACACTAAACTTATTACAGTGAACAGAGACATCAATGAATGAACAAACAGATCATAACTGCGAAAATAAAGAAATTAAACTTTTCACTCGTGGGAGACTTGAACCGAGGACCTCCTTTTCCACAGCTGCTCATGCTAACCACGGGTCCATGGCACTCCTGATCTCACACTGTCCTTGTGTTGCCTATCTTGCACATACACTACTCAGTTTGTATATTTTGCTTATTTTTTTAATAGTTCCACACAACTTCTTCCTGTTTTCTTGATTGATCTGTGTTCAGTTTTTCAAGGCCTATCCACTGAGGGGGGTGCGATGGGGAGGTTCCCTTGTAAGGATTCCATGAATAGATTTCATTGTCATTATGACAAGATATAGTGAATGTAAAACATTCCACTTTTTAAAAGTTTTCCATTCCAGGCAAATTCTATGATGGTACCTGATAGTGGACCTAATCCTTTACCTTCTATAATTCCTACCCATTGTTAGTTGTTAGAAATTTTTTATTCTTGTTGTCGAATGTATTTGATTGTTACTCACCCAAGATAATGATTTATTCCTCAATGATATGGCAATGTAACAGTGGTTCTATCTTCATGGTTCTCATCATCATCCATTTGACATCCACTCTTTATAATAATTATATTCTTTCAGGTTGTCAAAGCAGAGATCCGACAGAAAAATACATAAGGTTAAGTGAACATTTTAGGGACTTCGACATGTTAAGCCACAATATTCAGAAGCGGCAGCAGTCAAACAAGGAGGCTTATGACCAGTGGAGTTTGCACAGCAGCAGTCAGCACTTCGACAGATCAATGACTGGGATGGGCAATGCTTCCAAGGAGAACAACGACCAGCACAGTTCGCACACCAGTGGTCAATGCTCCAGGAACTCATCATACTGAAGTCATGTGCATGACGTTATCTGACGATGGAGGACAACATGGCAATGCCAGCATAGAAGTAAAACAAGGAAAGTTATGATGTTGACATTGGTCATGTTTCTGCCCAACGTGAGAAGCATTGATCAATGACTGAAGCGTCAGTCTCCACCTTAGAAACTTCGCGACATTGGCAAAACACTGAATAAACACCTCCAACAAACGGACATGAGGTGGTCCTTTAAGGGGAGAAAGACGAGATGAAGAAAAGTCGTCTGGATGGATGGACTGATGGTTAGTCAGTGGATGCCATACTTCGCTACAACAACTTAGCCGCTATGCTGCTTGACTGTAGAAGATGTCAGGACTCTGCCAATAGGTCAACGCAGAAGATACCATCCCAGATGTTACCAGAAAGAAGTTTGTACGGTACTTACTCAGGTGGCTGGTGAGGATGAAGGGACTGCGGTCTCACCAAATGGGTCACCTATGAACCTAATGGTTGATGAACTCTATCAGAAGATGCCAAACTTGAGGTCATTGGTTTGATTTTGGGTCAGAGCACTCTGTGTCATGCCACAGTTGTTTGTTAATGTGCCAATGAGTGAATTCACAAGAAGAAGACCACGCTGTTGCCGCAGCGTGTCATGGGTACAGTACTGAATGGAGAAAATGCCGCCTGGTGCTCCGCTGCTACACAAGCCATCGCCACATCAGTGGTCACTGGAATCTGCATGCTATGACTTTGCACAGCACCGCTGTGTGAGGAATTGAGCAAGTTAAAACACAATGTATTACTGTGTTTGTTTAACGGGTCTTATGTGTCAATGTATCACTCACACCACACCCACTGAGCCAAGGAGAGAACCCATTCCACCACCCACAAAGTGTCGCTTGCCTCCTGTCATCCCTGACAAGATGACCTTTGCGCTCCTCTCTGTCACTGATGCTCAATATCTAATGTCACAAAATGTCTACCTGCTGCATCACTGCAGGATAAAAGCCGCATGCAAGCATCTCCATGCATTATAGTTTTGAGATATACACATCCATGTTACTGTTGTGTGTTTTTTAACATTGTCTACCCACCTTCTATTAAATTCACATACTGTTCTTTTTTACATGTTGAAATCAAGAAGCTGTGTGTTCAATCCAGTTATGGACCTAGCTACATGTTACATCTACCTCCATTTAAACCAAGTTAGAGTCTTAATCATTTCTTGCTTCAATTTAATATTTTTCCTCTCTCCTAACAATACTCTGCACACACGTCTCCATTGCTCACTGAGACAATCGCTACTTGCATTCACTGTCCTTGTCTGTTCATAACTGCAGACTGATAATACACAGTAACTTTTAACTTTCCATTTAAAAAACATTGGAAACTTAGTTTTGAAAACTTTATTTTATTTACCAAGAGCATTCCACACCATCTTTGCTCTTGTGTTTATTTTCTTAGCCGTGCACCCTAAAAACAAATCTACTGGTTATATAACTCCATGGTATTATATAGATTATTTTCTTTTTGACACGTTGGTTATACATTACTTCAGTCCTATTGTAACTGATTTAGAAGTTTGCTGTTTGAAGTTCTTCCATTTGTTGATGAAGTTGGAATATTTGCCATTAATATGTTACTTCATTTTGCAGTTTAAGGATATGAAAACTTCCTTTAGGGCTGATGAGAAAAATTTTGTTGATAAGAAATCTTGCATGACACCTCTTCCTAAAATCTGTCACTATAATGATGAAGTCTAATGGAAGCTATAGCACAGATGTTTATAATTCTCACTGTAGTGACACAGGTTGAATCGTGTTTATCAAGTGCTATTAGTTGAGTTTTTGTTGTAACAGAGTCAAAAGCTTTATCAAACGTAATGGATCCCAGATAAAGTGGTAATTCATATTCACTGCTCCCAGCTGGAAGTTATCAGTTGCATTGTATCTACCTGAAAAGGCTATATGTTCCCTTGTCTGGTCTGACAGTATAAAATAATAAATTAAGGCAAGACACAAATTAAAGAATATTCTATGTAACTAATACAGAGTGTTTCTTATTTTTTGCGTTATTTAAGGACTTGCACAGAGCAGTTAACTGTGGATAAAGTAATACTCCAAAACACCTGTAAGGAATACAGGTATGACTTATGGGGCTATTACAGGCTCAGAACTAACTTCTTATGTAAATAAAAGGGGGAAAAGAAAAGGAAATGGAATGAACTAATGATATCAGTGACTACGAGTGAAAATGTGTGCAGGACTGGGACTCGAACCGGATCTCCAGCTATTAGGCAGCCGCATTGACTACACCACCTGGATGCAGTGTTTGTTGCAAATGTAGGGAGTGTCCTGGCATGCTCCCCGACTGACTCACATTCCCACTTAGTGCCACCTACCTGCAGTCCCTGTGCATCCCCACTAGAGGTTGTGGACTCACTGCCCATCGAGGCGAATCAATTATATGGATGCATTGTGTCTGTTCTTTCAGACATGTCTGGGCATTTGCTGAAAATAATCTGTATAAATTGCAAAACAGAATTCCTTCTGTGTGGTGTGCAGATTGGAATTCCAACTACAGTCCTCAAGATAACCAACACAACACTTTAATACTACAATCTCTCTCAGTTCCATTGTAACTGTCTTCATTTTCAAACAATATCTGAAGTTACATCTGTGAATATAGTTAAGTAAAAAAGCCTGACCATAATGTACGTATTAACATTTTATGGACATGAGCTGTTATTTGGCCACAACTGTCTGCCAAGATTTGTAAACAAGTATTACAGAGACTGCTAGCAGTAATATTGACTGGTAAGTTTCTATGAATCCTGGTTATAATTGTTATTCATTCTTTCAAGACAGTGTTTGTCTCCAAGAGGCAGTCATTACAACTAATAAAATCAAACATGGAGTTTGTTGCTGTTTCATGGAGTAACCTAGAGATATGAAATGGAGACTAGTCAGATTGATTCACAGAATTTTTTATTCAGTTGCAGAGATGTTTTTGAAATTTAATTACAGTTAATTTAAATATTGAACTGAATTTTTCCTTTATACACTCTTCCTTCAGTTGGTGATAATATATAAAAAGTGGGGAGTTTGGGGAGTTGGATTTCAAATCCTGTGGTTTCAAATATAATAGTTGAAAAAAAAATTAACCTGTTACAAAAACCAAAGCAATAACGTGAATGTCAACATAAAATAGTACAACACAATGGGTTTCACATTTTTATGCTGTGTTCTGGAACTGAAATGGAAAAGCACATACAAATGTGCCACACTTCACAAAAGAGAGAAACAATATGTACAGCACCATGGAAAACCAAAATCAGCCTAGAGGGTTTGAATTTCATTAACATCTTTAACAGATGAGACTAAAATAATAGAACACTTGTGATGACAGTATTTAACTGATTAATGTCACAAAAATTAAAGTTAATGACAAGGGCTAACATGAAACTCCCTTCAAAGAATTAAGTAGCAAGTTCATGTGTCTGTCCTAGAAAACAAACAGTTTTGTTCTGTCTAATCTACAGAATCTACACTAACAGTAAACTGATGGCATTTCCTGACAACCAATTTTAACAGTGTTTCCTGCAAATGTCAAATGAATATTTGTTCTAAACGTTGGTTACAATGACAGGAGACTGAAAGTTGTGGTCTGGAAACAATTGCAGGGTATACGTTCTTACATATCTTTGATATTAGCCCTGATCTTGACATGACAATGAATATTCTTTTATATAAGGATGAACTATAGTACAGTGGCAAGCTGCTATCCAGCACATTCAGCAAGTAACAAATTGGATTTGCTTGTTGTCTACCTTACCAATTGGGTTTTTCCCTCCCAGAATTAATATTTTGGAAACTGACTCACGTGAAATGTCTCTTAAGCATATTTAGGGCTACAGAAAAGTGGATACACAGTGTGTTATGTTTTTTTCCCAGTTCCTCAAATTGTTTTCCTTTTTTTCATTTAACTTTCGTTTTCTTTTAAAATAATCATAGGATGCATTGTCTTATCTACTGCAAGTTGTTAGCCTATGTTCATATTTAGCAATACTGAAGTAGTTTCTTAAATATAATTCATATCTCTGCTTCAGTTTCAAAATATTTCTGCCCTTAAGACTCCTCTCCATGCTTCCAGAGGCACTGCTTCAAGCAATGCATTGCACCATTATTGTGGAGTATGTCACCAGCAACCAGAAAGGCTTATATAAACTCTAAAGAATAATTGCAAGGTAGACCCATTTATGAGGACACACAGTCACAATACAGCTCTCCTAATTTACTCACTGTTCACATCGGAGGGGTCTTAGTGGCTATAGAAGCTTTATTGTAACTGGTAAGGGTTTATTTTCTACAAGCACAAAAGTTATCGCAATGATCTCAGTAGAAGGGAGTCAGTGCAACAACAAAAGTAATAAAAATTACAACACACAGGAAGTCTATTTATCAGGAAAATGTTACCACATTCCTTACAAATCTGGCACACTCAGTTCTCGAAAGGAACTGAAACTCCACCTGGATCCTTTATCCAGAGAAGCAACTTTGTTCACACTCAATATGTTTAAAATATATGTAAATCACCACCCCAGCTACAGCAGCAGAGGCGGTGGTCTATATATACTTTAAATATCAACATATACCCTGAAGTAGCAGCACAAATATGCAGAACTCACATAAAATCCTTTCAATGCCATTTCTGTTGCTTGAATAATACAAACATAACCAGACTCATATGGCTCTTTTCCTCAGCTCATGTTAGAACTGGGGGAGCTGGTGAAGAGGCAGCAGCAGCTGCTGATGTTGCCATTGTGGGAGAGGCTGCTACACCAGTCACTGTTGCTGTGGCTGTTGTTTGTGCCAACTGCCTCAGTTGACGCAGGACAGTTTCCAAAAGTTTCTTCTTGTCCCGTTCACTTTTTTTCAGGACAGAAAATACATTCTTCTTGTCTGCCTCGCGCAACCTGCAGTACCATAAGAATTTGTGTTATGAATGAATATAATCATTTTATTTAATGAGCCTTATGCAAATACTTACTTCTCAAGCAAAAGTACTGCTGTGTTTGGACTGACGCGTTGATATTTGCTGTTCTCTTGACCGTAGTCATGAAAGTATGTAGGCCAATCCCATGACATAAAGAGATCAAGAAGTTGCCGTAAATCTCCAAAGTACTGCAGCAGAGCACCCTCTTCCAGACCAGGAACAGGTTCTGATGCTGCAAATTCTGTGTAAAAGATACTTTACCTCAGAATCTGCAATTTATTTAATGTGATTCTGTAGTCATATTACAGAATGCACACACTATGAAATGGACACATTACAAAATAGAGAATGCTTTTGTAAGAGGAAATTGTCAAATGGATTACTATGTTTCTCTTGTTTGCTTTTTAAAATTGCTCTGCATTTATATCAGTAGGAGGCTTCATTAATAAGAAACACTAAATCAGTTACACAACAACAATTTGTGTTCATCTTGGTGAAAGATATGACACAGTGTCTGTTGACATCATTTACTAAAGTGTAGATCACAATGTTGAGCCCAAGCTGTTGCCAAATATCAGTACTTTCTTAATCAACCCATTGCTCCCACTCAGTTCATATCCTACTTTACACTGGTTTAACAAAACAAAAAGCCATCTGAAATGCTCCAATCTTAGGCTATTGTTTTTATATTCAGTGGCTTCCATTACCACAGCAATAATTAATTGTGTACAATTCAAATAATATTTATCACAGCTCCTTTAATTATTAATGAAGAAAGTTTTCCAGGTTTCCTCCTTTGAATATTCTATTTGAAATCTTTTACTCTTTTTACAGTACTTGACATCTAACAGTTCCACAAATGCAGCCATTGCGGATGTTACTGGATCTTTTTGTTGGCTCCATAATCTCATATTAACATTATAAGCTCCTTGTTACATTCTGGCCTTTTCTAAATCTTTCTTTCCTCTTCAAGTTTCCCATTGCCTGAGATATTTTGAAAAAAAAAATTTATCTCAAATTTCATAAAAATATATCATTTTTTCATTACCTCTTCAAATGTGTTCATTTTTCATTTTTTGTTGATGTATCTTTGCTTTAGAGACTTTTAGTGAAGGAGATATTAAAAATATTTGTCCTTTTCCATTCAAGCTTGTGGAAAAGCTATGACAAATGTGACAACATTCAAAATTATGTGTACCACCACCGCTTAATTATTTTGTTTGCTTTGGAACAAGGTATCTTTTTTATTCACTGCACATAACTACTTAGTCTTGTCATCACTCTGACACATTTACATTCATAGGACTTAGTGGTTTTCTTCTTGCGGCAACTCTTACATCAAGTGAGTACATTTTCAGAATGAAAATCTTGTACAGATCTTTTTTAAAAACAGTTTCTTTGGAGGTAATGTATACTGTTAGCTCCAGAGGCACTTTAAAGTTATTACTGAGATATAATGCAATCGAAATTTTTACTACCATAGCAACCACTGTACTCAGTGATCTCATCTCGTTTTGGGAGTGTAAACAGAATAATAACATTACAAGGTGACAATGTTTATGCCTATGGCAAATGAGACAAAGACAGCATATTAAAACTGATCTGAAGTGACAAAATGCTAATGTCTACAAAATCGTAAAGTTGTAGAAATTCCTTGGGAATTCTGTAAGCTATAAGAGATATAACATTAACACAAAAAGGATCTGGCTTTTTTCATTTATGAACAACCAAATCCATAATTAATAGTGTCTGAAGTGCTGTGCATAAATGAAAATCAGTGATGGTGACATGCAGCAGAGAATGGAAATGTACTTTGTATGATTTATTGATGATGGCTCTGGAAGTCATCAAAGTTATTGGAGACAATACCCTGTCAGTGCTCCCATACACTCTGGCTCTGCTGCTGGCTTCTTCCCCCAAGGGATTGCTTCAGTTGTACAACTGTGCTGTCACACTGTGAGCTCCTTGTTTTGTAGAAAACTTTTCTACATTGATATGTGACAGCCAATAGCATCATTCTGCCAGTCCCACCTATCATGTTCATTTTATTGTGTATTGAATATTTAATGAAGACTTCTGAGCAAGTATGTGTTTCATGAGGGCAAATTTTTTATCATAATGTTCACTGACAATATATGTAGCAATGTTTAAAGAGAGTATAAAATGTAATCATTGATTCCTATATGAGACATGCAGCAGTACTGTCAATTCTAGAGAGACCAGCTGAAGGATGTGGTATGGGACAAAGGCAAGCAAGACCGATGGACAGAACATTCCTGTGGAAGATTTCTTTCATCTCTCTCTGGACAGAGCACATAGTTCACCAACTTATCTACCTTAACATTGTTCTAATATACTTCACAACAGTTGAGACAACATATTATTCACAAAAATATATAAATAATAAAGTATTGGTGAATTTTCCTGTTTTGAAAAGCATTGCAAAGACATATCAATTAATAGAAATCACTATAAATAAAAAGTAAGTGTAATAAATAAGATGTTACTGAATTTTAGTACAACAACAACTAGGGCCCAGATTTTAATGACAAGTCATATTTTTTTCTGAACTATAGGGTGAATTTTAGAACAATTTATACATAAATCTAGGCATTTTAGTGTCGAAAAATGTATTTTGATTGTGCATATAAAGTCATATTTCAACAGATTTTAGTAATAGGTCATATTGCAGCTAACTTTTAATATAATAGGTCATATTTCCGTCAACTTTTGCCAAAAATGCATACACCATTTTTCTCGTATCTTACAGGACACACAAATAAGAAAATGAATATGTTGCTCACGAGACAATATTTAACGTACTATTATGAAAGATAAACAGATAAATTTGTACACAGCTTTATTTCTCAGGACTGTAGCAGAAAATCAGTGTACCACAACAGTTTTTTCGAGAACATAAAACATTGTAGCGCAGAGTCGACAATACGCTCTCAGAGCCAACAAAGGCGGCTTCTTCCGTAATAATCATCGCAGTCGCACAGGTGTTCCCAGTAACCAGTTTGAATACAGCTTTTGCCTTGTTCATCATGCCTAAAGCAAAGTGCTCCGACAGCGTGAAGTTGCGAGGATATGTTCGAGAATTTGGAGAGAAGTTCTTTAGTACTGATGGGAAAATATTATTTTGTAAACTGTGTGAAATTAAAGTTATTGCAGAGAAGCGCTTTAATGTGCAACAACACTGTAATACCGATAAACACAGCAGCTGTGTGAAGTGAAGTGCTGAAAATAACAGTAGACAAATGCTGTTATTTGAACAGACAGGTCAATCGTCAACCGTGCAATCATTCTGCAAGGATTTGTGTGAGATGATGGTGTCCTGCAACATCCCATTGGAAAAGCTGAAGAATCTACACTTCAGATGGTTCTTCGAGAAGTACACAACACATCCAGTTCCAGACGAATCCGTATGCTACAATTATGTGCTCAACAAAATACGAATTGCTATTGCTGAGCAAAAGATCTGGCTGTCGATAAATGAAACTATGGATATTAGTGGGCAATATATTGCAAATGTTGTTGTTAGTGTTCTAAAAGTTGATGACCCTGGAGATACGTTCCTACTAACGTGTGAAGCTCTCAGTAGCGTAAACAATTCGATGACTGCTATTTTGTTTGACAACTCTCAAAAGCTACTGTGGCTGGATGGAGTGAAAAGAGACAATGTTTTGCTGCTTGTAACAGATGGTGCTTCATATATGGCTAAAGCAGCGAAAGGGCTTCAGATTCTCTACCCCAGTATGGTGTACGCCGCATGCCTTGCACATTGCACAGAGTTGCCAAAGAGATGCGATCAAGTTACCCTGACATGGACAAATTAATTTCCTGTGGTAAGAAAATCTATGTGAAGGCTCCGCTATGGGTGCAGAAATTCAAGGAACAAGCACCTTCAATGCCTCTCCCACCTAAACCTGTTCTTACACAATGGAGTTTTTGGCTTAATGCTGCTGACTATTACTGCACCAACTACACCCAAATAAAGACAATCTTCTGTGAGCTTGCTAGCGATGAATCAAGTGCTATCAAAATTGTGAAAGAAGTTTTTACAGATAGTTGTCTCGAAACTTGGCATACATCAACGCCAATTTTTAAGTGATATCAAAAGCCATCAAACGACTGGAAGCTGTTGGCACTCAGCTATGTGAGGCCCTGAGTATTGTGCAACATGTGCAGAGTGGAACCAAATTGCAAAGTGTTCTCCAACTGAATCCTAGATATTCTACACTGTGTAAAATTAGTGACAATCTTTCAGGGAATGCCGCAACATTTGAAGATACTGAAACAAAGCTGAACTCCAGTGACCTGGCTGCCTTCAAAAGTGCTCCAGTGATGTCTTGTGGAGAGGAGCTTTTCCAGGTACAAAACTATCCTCAGTGACAACTGTAGATCTTTGACAATGGAAAACCTGAAAATGCACCTTGTGATCCAGTGCAACTTTGCAGGTACTGAAGATTGACATACGGTATTAATAATGTGAAACGGTATTAAATAATGTGAAACACTTTAAATACTATATAAAAATAAAAACATTGTTTTACTGTTTCGATAGATGATATTTTCACTGTACTTGTGTTTAGAAAGTAAAATATTCAGACATTCCAAAAATAGGTGCAAATTAGCCAGAAACCCTACAGACAGAAAGAACTATACTTACAATATTTTGAGAAGTGAATTTTGTATTACTTTATGGTGAATAAAAAATTAAATAAACAAACAAGAATGCTTTAAATAAACTTCTATTAAGTCATATTTTATTTTTAAGGTCATATTTATGTACGTTTTAGGTCATAAATGCTTGCATATTTCACTGGTTTTTAGGTAATTAAAATCCGGGCCCTAATAATAACATACATTGGAACCTACATTGGAAAACCACATCCTATATACGTATACTTTCAGTTTTAAAATTAGGACAAGTAAAATAGATTACACAACAGAGAGAATACAGATGATAACATACTGTCTGAAAAAATGTATCTGGACGCCTTTACATATGTGGAACTGACAACTAGATGTCACAATAGACAGACCTGCCAGTGTACAAGAACATGATGAATATTGTGTTGTCAGCAGAGAAGCGATAACAGTAGGATGGGTCAGTCAGCAGAGCTGTGTACCTTCGAACACAGACTAGTCATTGGATGTCATCTAAGTAACAAATCCATCGAGGACATATTGACCTTTCTAGAGCTGTGCAGGTGTACTGTCGTTGATGTGACAGTGAAGTGGAAACAAGAAGAAGCAACAACAGCTAAACCAAGGTGAGGCTGACCTCATGTACAGGTGGAGATGGTGGTTGTAAAAAATTCACATGAAATGAGCAGAAGGACTCGCTCACGAGTGCCAATTAGCATGATTACTGTATGTAAGGAGTTAAAAAGAACAGGAAGTTCCAACATAGTCGCAGTACGGTTCTCCAGAAATTGAGGAAGTATTTATTCTATTATAAATCCAGTCATGGACCACAAATGTTCATTATCAAGTTATTACTTTCCGCCAATGATAAAATCTTCAGGTCTAAAAATAAGCATGGAGAGGTAGCTTGGCGTACACTGTTTCAAAATTACATGAAATGCACAATCAAACATCACTATAAGCATATATGGTAACATTTCCATATATGAGTAAATGCAGTATACTACACAATTTGTATCACTGTGTATTTTGATGGTACGGTCACACTAATTAACCACACAAGCTTCCTCAAAAACTGACAAATTCTGAGCACCATGGACACCATTATGCTACACATGTTGCCATTTTAAGGAAACACATCATGTAGCTATGAGTGAAGTGCCTGCATTCTGGCACACTATATGTTGCTGCTGCAGGTAAGTTTGCACAACTTCAATACAAATATTCTTTTTAATAAAATGTACAAAATCTTTCATCCAGAATTAAGCACAAACAGATCTCAAAATACAGATGACTGTGCTTATATATTATGTAATGAGGTATGCTGCATTATTAAGCATAATACTGTGTCATAAAATTATACTGTGGAGTTACTGCAACTATCACCCAACGCTGAAGACATATGGCATCCCTTGTTATACCCTTCAAATGCAAAAATACTTAATAAAACCACACAACAGTTTTTCTCTCTCTCTCTCCTAAATATCAAATCATTATATCTTTTTACACTGATCAGCCATAACATTATTACCACCTACCTACAAGTTAGTATGTCCACCTTCGGCATGGATAACAGCAGAGACGCATTGTGGCATGGAAGCAATGTGGCCTTGGTAAGTCGCTGGAGGGTGTTGGCACCCAATCTAAATACACAAGTGACATAATTCCCATAAATTTTGGGGAGGGGGCGATGACTTCTGTTGCCATGTTCAATCATGTTTCAGACTTGTTCAATCAGGTTCAGATCTGTCAAGTTGGGGGGCCAGCACATCAATTGGAACTCACCTCTGTATTCCTCGAACCGCTCCGTCACACACTTGGTCTTGTGACATGGAGTATTATCTTGTTGAAAAATGCCACTACTGTTGCGAAACATGATCGTCATGAAGGGGTGAGACAATGCATGATACTCCTTGGCCATCATGGTGTCTTGCACCAGCTCCAATGGACCCATGGATGCCCATGCGAATGTTCCCCAGAGCAAAATGGAGCTGCCACCAGCTAATTTCCACCCCCTTTGAAGATGTCAAGGAGCTGTTACCCGGAAGACGATGAATCTGTGCCCTCCTAACAGTGTGATGAAGAAGGTATTGGGATTCATCAGACCATGCAGTACTCTGCCACTGTGCCAACATCCAGTGCTGATCATCACATGCCCATTTCAGTCGTAGTTGCCGATGCCGTCGAGTTAACATTGGCACTTTCATGGGTCATCAGCTGTGGAGGCCCACTGTTAAGTGTGTTCGGCGTTCTGTGTGTTCAGACACACTTGTACTCTGTCCAGTGTGATGTTAGTTCTGCCACTGTTCACTGCCTGTCCTGTTTTACCATTCTGCCTGGCCTATGAAGTCCGACACATGTAATGAGGGGTGGCTGCTCAACCCCACGATGTCTGGACGTGGTTTCATCTTGGTTTCTCCATGTATTGAAGCCACTCACCACAGCACTCCTCAAACACTCGACAAGTCGTTCAGTTTTTGAAATGCTTGTACCAAGCCTCTGGAACATCACAATCTGCCCTCAGTCAAACTCAGAGAGATAACACACTTTCCCCATTCTACACGTGGACAGCATGCTCACTGATGCTACATACACTGTGTGTGTGTTTGACTAGCAGTCATTCCTTGCCATGCGACACTGCTATCACCTGGAAGGGTTTATATCAATAATAGGTTGGTGGTCATAATGTTCTGGCTGATCAGGGTACTGTTTGTGGGTATGATTCGTCTGCAAGATAAAAATCTCCTAAATTATGAGACAGAATTGCTGGGCAATACTTAACTTCATACAGCAAAATATCTAGTTCTGCCAACAGATACTATAAAAGTGCCGCACCATTTCTGAGATAATAGATCTCTCCTCCTCCATCTTTGTGCACCCTTTTCCTAGTGACAGGTGGGTCTCTCTCACCCTGGAGTATGAGTGACTTGCTCTTCCTTTTTACCCTTCCCTAACCTATCCCTCTATCCTTACCAATGAAGGAACTATTAGTTCCAAAAACTAGACAGTGTGTCACTTTTACTTTTATACGTTTGCATCAGCAGAATTAAACGTAAACCCCCTGAACGTAGGGAATGGCTGGCAATTTTGTCTTGTAATTTATTAAAGTTATTATTATGCACCAAACAAACATTATCTTTATAATTTTCTGGTGAAAACAGTAACTTACGTTCACACTGTATTGTATCCAAGTTTATTTGTTGCAGTGCACCCATTGATATCTGCTTGACATCATCACTCAGCATAAAAGCCATAATGGATTTTGCTATGTGCTCGCACGCAGATTTGCAAGCCACTTGTGCCACTTCTGGCTGGAAAAATTAGTTAATAAAAACAGTAATAATTAAAACCTTATAACTGACTTACAATAACTTATTATTTGGTGACAAAATGTGAACCAATAAACCAAATTTTCAGACATTTCATTAAAATGATAATGTTAGTATATGCATTGTACTCCAATTTCAGAACTTTAATCAGAGAAAGTAGATCACAAATAGCCACAGAGAGCACAAAATGATGGAAGTTGCTTGTTTAAAATCATTTTTATCTATAATCTTAGCTACCAACACCATATATGTGTCTACTCAATTAAGTGTCTACTGCACAGAACATGTGCTCACACAATGAACTACTTCCCATTCAACAGATTAAGAAGACACTTCACCCCAGTTATCCGCCACCTTTTACAAAACACTCATAGATCTGTCACTTTACACTGAACATTTCTTTTCAAATGTCCCTCTGCAGAAACACTTTGTAAGTTTATAGTGTAATATGCTTCCAGTATGCTCACCATTTATGTGTGTGTATGTGAACTGTACGTATGAGATACTCAGTATCACCATTTGACATCCACTATTGAATAAACATACCCTCTAAACATGTGCATGCATATTATCTTCCGCTATAAGCATCCATGTTGCTCCACCATATGTGCCAATGTCATGTATTCACTTCCCATTAAGTCTTCATATCTGTGTCTTCTTATCCCTTGGACTCCTGGAAAGAACTTCTTGGTCCATTTAATTTCTGCTTGTCTGACTACGGTTCCTGCCACCCTCCATTCATTTTTGTTTTGATCATTATCATGCCTCCCACTCCAGGCTATTGCCTGAAATATTTTCCAGCCTCCCCGTGTATCTAATCATCACCACCTAATGCATGCTAAGTTTCTGAATTGTTTCCACATTATGCATGGACATACATCAAAACTGGTAACACATACTGATTGTCAGCTTTCCATTCGGACATATCAGAGGTTTCATTAAAGAAACTTTATCTTAGTGTGCCAAAGGCACTCCACACCATTCTTACTCTTATGTCTGTTTATTTTACAGCCCACTCAGTTGTTTTTATAGTCCTAAACACAAAATCACAACAGTTCATCCAATATAATTGTTAATTTATATTATTTTCTTTTTGATACATTGGTTATGGATTGTTTTAGAGTTGTTATAATTTATTTCCAGTCTTGTTATCAAACTTGTAATATTATATCTGCCATTAAATGCTGCAGTTTATCTACATTAAATGTAAATCATATAATAACGCTGTAAAGTGAAGGTGGTTCAGGTACATTCCATCATCATCTAATACTCCTTCATTTTCCCAGGTTAAGTGTATGGAAACTTCCTCTAGGACTGCTGAGAATACTTCTTGTTGCAGAAAATTGACTTATATGAACCCTTTTTCAATTCTGATTTTCTTTACAGCACTGAATAATTAATTCACTAATTCTGTTAATTCCATGATTAAGGAGAGCCTTCAGGATTGTGGAGTCAGTCAAACTGTACATTAGCAGAAGTTGTACTGATGGATAACAGACTTCGATATACTAATATAGGTTGAATTAATACAGCTTTTCTCATGCACTATCAGTTCCATAATTTTGTTCATGCCTTCAGGTGGTCTGCTATACCATATATTTTTCTAATGTCAGCTTGTTATTTTGCCTGATTAAAATAAAAAAAAAGTCTACACAGTTAGTTATAATACACTCCTGGAAATTGAAATAAGAACACCGTGAATTCATTGTCCCAGGAAGGGGAAACTTTATTGACACATTCCTGGAGTCAGATACATCACATGATCACACTGACAGAACCACAGGCACATAGACACAGGCAACAGAGCATGCACAATGTCGGCACTAGTACAGTGTATATCCACCTTTCGCAGCAATGCAGGCTGCTATTCTCCCATTGAGACGATCGTAGAGATGC
This sequence comes from Schistocerca cancellata, assembly GCF_023864275.1. Lineage (NCBI taxonomy): Eukaryota > Metazoa > Arthropoda > Insecta > Orthoptera > Acrididae > Schistocerca > Schistocerca cancellata. The sequence continues at coordinate 104,289,711 of NC_064626.1, forward strand.
TGAATGTAGTCCTGTGGAACGGCTTGCCATGCCATTTCCACCTGGCGCCTCAGTTGGACCAGCGTTCGTGCTGGACATGCAGACCGCGTGAGACGACGCTTCATCCAGTCCCAAACATGCTCAATGGGGGACAAATCTGGAGATCTTGCTGGCCAGGGTAGTTGACTTACACCTTCTAGAGCACGTTGGGTGGCACGGGATACATGCGGACGTGCATTGTCCTGTTGGAACAGCAAGTTCCCTTGCCGGTCTAGGAATGGTAGAACGATGGGTTCGATGACGGTTTGGATGTACCGTGCACTATTCAGTGTCCCCTCGACGATCACCAGTGGTGTACGGCCAGTGTAGGAGATCGCTCCTCACACCATGATGCCAGGTGTTGGCCCTGTGTGCCTCGGTCGTATGCAGTCCTGATTGTGGCGCTCACCTGCACGGCGCCAAACACGCATACGACCATCATTGGCACCAAGGCAGAAGCGACTCTCATCGCTGAAGACGACACGTCTCCATTCGTCCCTCCATTCACGCCTGTCGTGACACCACTGGAGGCGGGCTGCACGATGTTGGGGCGTGAGCGGAAGACGGGCTAACGGTGTGCGGGACCGTAGCCCAGCTTCATGGAGACGGTTGCGAATGGTCCTCGCCGATACCCCAGAAGCAACAGTGTCCCTAATTTGCTGGGAAGTGGCGGTGCGGTCCCCTACGGCACTGTGTAGGATCCTACGGTCTTGGCGTGCATCCGTGTGTCGCTGCGGTCCGGTCCCAGGTCGACGGGCACGTGCACATTCCGCCGACCACTGGCGACAACATCGATGTACTGTGGAGACCTCACACCCCGATACCCCAGAAGCAACAGTGTCCCTAATTTGCTGGGAAGTGGCGGTGCGGTCCCCTACGGCACTGTGTAGGATCCTACGGTCTTGGCGTGCATCCGTGTGTCGCTGCGGTCCGGTCCCAGGTCGACGGGCACGTGCACATTCCGCCGACCACTGGCGACAACATCGATGTACTGTGGAGACCTCACACCCCACGTGTTGAGCAATTCGGCGGTATGTCCACCCGGCCTCCCGCATGCCCACTATACGCCCTCGCTCAAAGTCCGTCAACTGCACATACGGTTCACGTCCGTGCTGTCGCGGCATGCTACCAGTGTTAAAGACTGCAATGGAGCTCCGTATGCCACGGCAAACTGGCTGACACTGACGGCGGCGGTGCACAAATGCTGCGCAGCTAGCGCCATTCGACGGCCAACACCGCGGTTCCTGGTGTGTCCGCTGTGCCGTGCGTGTGATCATTGCTTGTACAGCCCTCTCGCAGTGTCCGGAGCAAGTATGGTGGGTCTGACACACCGGTGTCAATGTGTTCTTTTTTCCATTTCCAGGAGTGTATTAGTAAATATTTCAAACATTACATTTCCTTTCTTGTGAAGTAGAATAATTACAACACTATTTCACATGGGGGGAAATTTTCCTCTGAAAACATTTTTAAACAATTCTACAAGCTCCTTTTGTAGTACTTTACCTCAGCCTTTAACCATATGAACTGAAACATTGACTACTCCAAATGCTTTTTCTTTTTCATACTTCAAATGGCTTTATATAGCTCATGTAGCATTATTTCTGAGATGTTATGTCCATTATTAACTTTCTACAATTCTAATTTGTGTTTTGAACTACATATACAGAAATATTCAAGTGCTTGATTTTATATTTTTAAAGTACATCTTGCTACCCTGTCTGGGATTCCCTCAGTATCAGTAACATTGTTTTTGCTTTGCTTGTCCACAAGGAAGTGTTCACCTAAATTTTCTTCCTGCATAGTTCCTCTGTGACAAACCCATGTTCCAGTTTTAATTTTTTTCTGTGTCATTCTTTATTACATCCCATTTGATGTTATATAACTTCTCTTCCAATAACAGTAATGTAGGCCCAGCAAGTTCTACAATTTATTGTTCTTGAACAAGGAATACTATAGCACAGAAGCATTTGAGCTTTCAAGGTCCATGCTATTGTCTGTCTAACCAAACTATGTGTAGAAAAATGAAGGCACAGTAGTAGGTAGGTAAGCCCCATGGCACTAAACCAGTGCAAGCATTGCCTCAATCCACTACTCCCAATATTCTTAAGCTGAGGCGAGAAAATCGTGTACGGTAGCACTGCCTCCACCTACCTGACCAATAGTGGAGGAGGCTGTCATGACCCCTAATATTTCACTAGACACACCTTGGCAGAACTGTTCTCACAGCTGTCTTATCTCAGGTCAGTGTGCTTCTGCATCTCGGAGCCAGTATCCAATCTGACCAGTTTACATCCTTATTACATACTGGCAGACCCCTCAAGTCTCCAGTCAAAATCATCATTCAGCAGTCAGTCAGTCAGTCTTTGTGTCACTCATGACACTTTTAGTTTACTGTCTGTAGTGTAAGATGGTGTGTAGCGCATCATATTTGTTTTACACACAGTGATACATCAAAATTGGTGCCTTACAGGTACTAACAGTTTCAGCTTCACAGTATAAACATCTGCACTGGACACTATGCTCTATCCTGGTTAGTTCCATTAATCCAAACTAAAATGCAATTTGAGGCTCTCCCCTTGGTTTCAGTACAGCCGCTTTCTGCAGCCAAGTGACATGCATATGTAGTAGATATATATTTTAACACATGCCATTCAACCAAAAAGTTCAGAGACTGATTTTATTCCTGGCATGTAAGCAATGTTAGTGCAGTAACTATGGTGGCATTTTGAACTAACAACTGTGAACAACAGATGTGCATTTGACCAGTCAGTTGTGGCCAGGGACGTAAGTATTCGACTTGCGACCGTAGTGAGTGAACAGGAGCAATATCTCTAAATCAAGGGTTCGACACATTATCCAGAATGTTTTGAAGAAGAGAAAAGTGTGTGCAAAGTGTGTCCTGCACCCTTTCATTTCCAAACAAAAACAACGATGCCTGCTGCAAGTTGATTGAAATGCAAAATGTGGACTATTCTTTTCTGGAAACAATATTCACTGCTCCATTGTATTCATATCAGGTCTCCAGCCGGAAAATCTCATCATCTGGACACAATATTTTGGCGGTCCACCTGGCCACCGTCTTCAGGTAAGTAGGCTGTTGCACTATCTCACCGGAACTGAAGTCAAACACTTCGTGGCGGCTCCTTTATACACCGACTGTGAGTCCACCGTGCATGCGCAAAAATAACTGCCCTCTATCCACAGGCACAATAGTGCACCGTTGGTGAAGGCTCGTGAAAACGATACATTGATATCAAACTCTCCTGACAGTTTTTGAAGACTGAGACAAGGACTGTTGTTTCTTGATTGCAAACAGAACAGGGTTCCAACTCTTACTTAAAGGATACCCCTTCTATCTGTTTCTAATATTGTCAGATAGCTGGATTTCAATGGCTTCTTTCACCACACAGTCCCAATACTGCAATGCAGGGGCAACCACTTGTGTCTCATCGTACAGAATTTTATGTCCTTCCGTAAGACAATGTTCCGCCACCACAGATTTTTCTGGCTGAAATAAACGCGTGTGACGATGATGCTCCATGCAATGATCCTGGACTGTATGAATTGTTTGTCCAATATAGACTTTCCCGCAGTGGCAGGGGATCTTGAAGTGGTTATTGTAAGCCCACACATACTGGCTGTTACCTTCACGCATCAAGTTGTCATCCATCGTACCAATGCAGCAGGGTGCTACATACATTGGTAAAAAGAGCTTACACCATCTCGGATGCAGATAGCTTGACACAAGAGCTGGACCATCTCAAACCCATAGTCAAGCAGAATGGTTATACAGACAATCAGATCCATCGTGGTCTGCAGTTTGGACCTTCGCAGGAACCAATGGAAGATACAAGCACGTCGGTGGCATTCCTACCTTTTGCGGGGAGCATATCTTCAAAAATAGGTGGAATTTTAAAGAATTTTAATATTAAAAGTGTATTCCATCCGCCAGCTAAGAGCTGGGCTCAGTGAAGGATGATTTAGGTTTGAGAAAGCCCGGAGTCAACAAGATTCCCTGCCACTGCAGTAAAATCTATATTGGACAAACAATTCATACGGTCTAGGATCGTTGCGTGAAGCATCATTGCCACACATGTTTATTTCAGCCAGAAAAATCTGCGGTGGTGGAACACTGTCTTACGTAAGGACATAAAATGCTGTACGATGAGACAAGTGGTTGCCCCTGCGCCGCGGTATTGAGACTGTGTAATGAAAGAAGCCATTGAAATCCGGCTATCTGACAATATTATAAACAGTGATAAGGGGTATCCTTTAAGTAAGATTTGGAACCCCGTTCTATTTGACATTAAGAAACAACAGTCCTTCTCTCGGTCTTCAAAACCTGTCAGTAGAGTTTGATATCAATTAAACGTTTTCATGAGCTTTTGCCAGCGGTGCGCTATTGTGCCTGTGGCTAGAGGGCAGTTATTTTCTCGCACACACGTTGGACCCACGGTCGGTGCATAAAGGAGCCACCGTCGCATGTTTGACTTCAGTTCCGGTGAGACAGTGCACCGGCCTACTCACCTGATGATGGCAGCCAGGTGGACCGCCGAAATGTTGTGTCCATATGATGAGATGTTTTGGCCGGAGACCCAATATGAATACAATAAATTATTATGCCAGGAAAGTTTATGGAACAATATTCACAGGTGACAAGACTTTGTGTTATCAATATGAGCATACCACAAAATGACGAAGTGCAGAAATTCATATGAAGGGTCAATGATTTTGACAACATAACTGACATTCAAACCAATGTGACATGGGAGCTGAGCAACATCCTAAAGGAGAACTTTTCTGACAGTCTCACGTGGTCGTATGAATGTGAAGTGTGCTGTACTCACATGGGGGAGACTATGCCACTATCTTAATGTTTCTCTAATTTTATTAATTCGGTCTCTGAGAGTTTTAGGTTGACAGAATGCCACCTTAACGAACTTAAAAATGCAAAATCAAAGTAACTATAACATTATTGCTTTCATTTTTCATTAAGCATTTCACAGATATTGAACACAGCACAGCACACCTAGTGAAATTTCATCATTTAATTTCAAACCTGTATACAGCATTCAGATGCAAGGAATTAATCTAAAAGTGTCACCTAACTATTTCAGAATGTCTGTCTGTCTGTCTCTATTCGTTCATATGAAACAGTCTGAGAGAATAACAGAATTAATAGAAAGAATGCTCTGAAGTCAGTCAGCTGTTTATTTAGAGCTCATTGCACTCCAGACTGACAGTGGGCTGGGTTGTTGAAGAAAACATGTTCCCATACCTGCCTGATACTCAGCTGTCATACTTCTATTCTTGTTTAAGATAAAGGCAATATTTCTCTTTTAAATTTGTGATAAGAAGATGATAATAAACTACAAAATGCTGTCTCCACAACGGAAATAATTTATGGTGTATCACAACAGCATAACTGTTTCAATCTTCCCCACCAAGGGGGTATAAGAATGAAACTGAAATTACTGGTAATGAATTCTCTTGCTCTATGTAGAAGTCTGGCACTCAGTTTTAAATTATTACATATCATAAATACATACTCTGCAGAGAATACGGTAATAATCTTGAGTCTATGGACAAGCCAAAGCCTACCTACACCCCTTTACACACAAGTCCCACATTACTGCAAGAGACCCTCAGCAGAATTTGGAAGGAGGGGAGGAATCTGTGAAGCATTAAAGCTTTGAATTAGTCTGCGAGTTTGGTTCGGATACTGTAATTACAGGCTCGCTCTCCACAAAGGGCACAGATTTGGGTTTATATCCCGTCCAGCACACAGTTTATTTGTCATATATAAGCAGGTTTGAATTTACTTATACATATATTTTTCACATTACATTACAATCAATCAATAATCCTGGTAATTTTATCCATATTCTATAGGTGTGAACATGACTGTATTCAATACTTGGGAATTTTGAATAACTTCAACTTCCTGTGTAATAACCACAATAATCGATAATACAGAAACACGATTTAATTCTGTTGTGTCCTTAAAGTTAGCAATGAAGTACATAACAAAGAAACCAGAATCAGGTATCAACTGTGACACAGCTCTAGTCACACATGTGGCTTAAGCACCAAGAAACAGTAAAAAGCAGGCTTATGAACATACAGTCTTGCAGTTCTCAAAGCCATTTGAATCAATTATGTAAAATATTGTCACATTGGAATGACAATCAGGTCCAAAACCAAAAGCATGATTCTCAATGAAGTACAACACTTAGCTCTAAAAGTACGTTTTTTATGCACACCAACATGCAGGCAGAATTCCTGGACAGAGTGTGCTCCTATTTAAACAGATGCTGAATATTGCACAATATAGAAACACAGAAATTTTGAGAACTTTCCAGAAATTATGAGTACTAAATAACGAATAACTGCTAGTGGTCCAGCATGAACTGGTGACCTGCAGAATGCTAACCAGTTATACTAACCGCTATGCCACAGCTCTTGGCATTTGTCCCTCTCCTGGAGAAACAGCAACTTGGTGTTTCAGAATTGTCACTGGAGCCAACTAGAGTGCAGTAGATTTAGATCTTCTCAGTGGTCCTCCATATAGTAGCACTGGAGGATCCTCATGTCTGGGTTGCCTTTTCTCATCCTCTTCATTATGATGAGCACCAAAGGTATCCCTCTACTATTTGAGTTTTAAGATCATTGAGTGGGCCTTCAGCTTCCTTGAATGAGAAGCCCCTATCATTAATCTGCATCTCAGTATTGTAGTAAGGCTTCCTACAAAGGACAAGGAGGGTCACAATCCTTGACTCCATATGTGACATCTGACAAGTGACAAAGTACATGATACTGCCCAAAGTAGGATTTTAGTAACTTTTCCAATAGTCCTACTTTCTGCACGAGTGTAAAAACCATACCAAGTCCCTTGGGCTGTATCTGATTGTCCGGTGCTTGGTGTTATAGTGCTCTTGATCATTCTCTTGGGTATCCAGTGACCACATGGGAGCCTGCTGTCTTGCTTCTTTGGTCCTGGTAATGAAGCATGTCAAATAGTCATACTGAATATTCCTCAGTTGAAACGGGAAGTGAATCCATTGTTATTTCAGCCTAAAGAGTGTGGAGCAGAAAGAAAAGCCCATAATGTTTTGCCTCACATCATTATGGACAGTATTGTATCTCAATCTCCCTAACATCAACTTACAATGAGAGCATGTCTGCAAACATCTTATTAACCCACTCAGTGAGGCCATTCATAGGTGGGTGGTAGGCAGTTTTTATCCTGTGGGCAATGTTGCAATGTGAAATTACCTCTGATACTAGTCTTGACTGGAAAACTTATCCACGATCAGAGATCACCACATGGGGAACTATTTGCTTTAAAATGAAGAACCTTGCAATTTATGGAGCTTCAGCAGTCAACCCTGCTTTGGTGATGGCTTAGAGGGTAAGATAGATAGTGAGGACTACCAGCCATTGATTCCTGTTTGCTGACTTCAGTAATCTTCCCATGAGGTCAATTCCAATCTGACAAATGGCACTGCTGCAAGTGGAATCAGTGTCAGATGCCCTGGAGATAATTGTTTCATGTACTTCTGTTGTTAGCATTCTTTTCATGGCTCACAATGTGTTTATTAAATCAGCAGAGATCTGGTCAGTGATACCTGCATCTGATGCTACCTATTGTCTTCACAAATTCCATGTGATCAGATATTGGGGTGTTGTGAAAATACTCCAAGGTAGCTGGCTGTAGATGAGCTGGGATTAAAATCAACAATTTCTGCCCTACTGGTTCATAGTTCCTTTTATATGATGTTCCATTTATTAAATGGAATTCTCCTTTTGTTGATCCCTCATCCTTCAAGGCTTATGTGGTTTTCAGCAGTGTTGGATATTCCATCTACTCAACTGCAAAGTCATGTAATGCAGCAATGATGGAGATTTCATCCACGAGGCTGTGCTCTGGCAAAGAATTACTTGAAAGATAGTCAATGTCTTCGTGTTTGCATCCACTTCTGTACATCAATATGATAATGTACCCAAAAAACAGCCTCACTATCAAACTGCTGCTTATGTCAGACGCAGACTGAATCAGACCTATGCATCCGAGATAGTGGTTACAGTTGTCTTATTGTTGTTGTTGGGTGAATGTGTGAAGGTTTTCTATTTCTGAAGAAAGGATATTTTGCTACTTATCACATAGCAGAGATGTAGAGTCACAGATAGGCACACAAAAAAGACTACTAAACACTTAAGCCTTAAGCTTTTGGCTAGAAGGCCTTCTGAAATAGACAATATACGCACACACATTCATGTAAACACACACACACACACACACACACACACACACACACACACACACACACACACGGGACTACTGTCTCTGGCTGCCAAGGCCAGACTGTGAGCAACCGCCACATGATGGGAGAAGCAATCTGGTGGTATGGTGGAGGCTGGGGTGGGGAGGTGGGGGAGGCAGGGTATGGGTGGGGGATGGTTTGTGGGAACACTTTACTGTGCCCCAGCCGAACCCTGCTCTCCCTCCCCATCCCTGCCACATGTTCAGACAGTGGTCATGTGCATGTGAGCTGCATTTGCGTGAATGTGTGTGTGTGTGTGTTTCAGAAGAAAGCTTTCTGGCCAAAAGCTTCAGTGTTAAGTAGTTATTTGTTGTACCTGCCTACGACTCAACATCTCCACTGTATGATGAGCAGCAATCTATCCTTTCCATCAAACCGTCATCATTGCATCCTGGATTTGCCATTGTTTGATCTGGTATATAGATTGCAAATGATGTACATCATAAAAGTCTTCAATAAAATGACAGCGTCATCAAGATAGCAAAGGCATCATCCATTTAAGGTGTCAAAGCATGTTGTCTGTCCGTCATACACTAGAAGGTGGCTGGAGCATTGCTTAATCCAAAAGGCATAACTCTGAACTCACAGAAGCAATCAAGTGTTAGGAAAGTGGTCTCTTCTCCACCAGCCTCATCAAGCTGTATTTGCCAGTAGCTTACCTGCTTGTCCATAGTTGAGAAATGCTTGGCTCCCTTCAAGCAGTCTAGGGTGTCATCAATGTGCAACAATGTGTGCACTTTTTTTTCATGATTGTGTTCAGTTGTCAGTCCTCGATGCAGAAATAGCAAGTGCTGTCCTCCACAAGGATCACAGGACAGAACCAAGGACACTAGAAGGTTCAATAATGTTATCCTGCAGCACCTCCTCCACTCCTCCTGGATTATCTGCCATTAAGTTAGTAAAGCCCTATAAGAGTGCTGCCTAATTGGTTGATGATGCCCAGTCTTGACACAGTGCTTTACCATTGGTGCTCAGTCTGTCTTTTCTTCACTCTGGATTTCAAAGTACCAGAAAATTAGCACAGAACACTTAACACCAACCAACATTGTTGCTCTATCAGGTCAGCTCATATTGACAGTTCACTAGTAGCTTCCTCCACTGCATTGTCTGTAGTGGTAGTACAGTATGATTCTTTGTCGATGGAACTGAACTGCTCGTCCTGGACTAGTTCAGCTGTCCTTTTGCACATACCTTTAGGGATATGTTGTAACTGGTTGTGACAATTAATGATCCAAAGGTCTCCTTGACCAACTGCAATGCTATGATTGTAGCTGGTATAGAGATTTATTTTGTGAGCCTGAGCAGCTTTTTGCAGTCAACAAAAGCTTCACAGTTGAATTGAGTATCTAGATTGATGATGGAAATTGGTTTAATTAATGATGGTGGAATAACAATGTCTTCAACAGCAAACAACTGCTCAGAGTAATATTTGTTATGTGTGCTTGTTAAAATAGATTTGTCAATTTGTAGCTCTGATCTTCTACAGTCTATGACTGATTTTGATGCCTACGACAAGTCCCATCTGAGAATAACATTATAACTACATTCTGTTAAAACAACAAATTTAAATGGCTGTGTTCTTTCACTGACAGCTAACCTTGCAACAAATGTTCCAGTCAGTTGCACATATCTTCCATTTGTGACTTTCAGTGCTATCCCTTTTGTATACTGGAACATAATCTTCTTTAGCTGGCATTGATAAGCATTCAACATTATTTGGAGCCCACAAGTACTAGCACCCAGGCAGGTTGACTGTCAATGATGACATCAATAAGGTCTCCTTACATCTTGGTAATTGTTGTCCATAGTGGTCCCCCACAACTGCCATAGGAACCATATTCAAGATTCAGTCACACCTCTTTTCTTTTGCATTTTCTCAATGTGCTAGCACCACTTCATGAATTCCTCTGATGTTGTGACATACTTTACCAGAAGAGCTTGGCACATGTCTTCTGTGTACCATTTTACCAAGTGTAAGATTCTGTCAATTCCTGTCATCGGATTCACAATGTGGCATAGGACCAAAAGACTGTCGTTTCCCCAAGGTACTGGGCCCTGTTTTTAAATTGTTCTTCAACTATGTTGACTAAGCTGCTGATTGTCAACAAATGTTTTCTTCAGATCAGCCTGCAATCTGTCCTAGACACCGATCTACTATTCGCTCTCCTTGGACCAATGTTGTATTGTGCCATCCACATAAAAGTACGCATCATCATGTCATACAGTCTGTTATATTTGGTGACGTGGTTGAACACATCTGGCTATTTTGTTGGGTCCTGGCCAGTGTCTCCAGAAAACAATGATGGACGCTTGATGTGCAGCCAACTTAGTGCTGTTTTGGAATCTGTTGGTTTGCCAAATATGAAACATGGGAACGATGTATTCTGGTTCCTGTCTGTGTAGGTGACGACTTTTATGTTGCCTCATTGGAGCCATTGTGATGTATATGTCTGGAGGTACATGGCATCACCACCACAATCTCATGACCTAATCATAAGCACATCCAAATCGGAAAGCACAGTCATCCACGAAGCACAACACTTAGTATTGAAAGCACACTTATTATGAACACCAATGCAGACAGAACAGAAGTACCTTCTGAACACAGATTGCTGTTAGGAATGTGTAAACATTATAAACACAAGAAGTCCCAAGCACTTTCTAGAAATGATAAATACTAAGTAACAAATGTTTGCTGGTGATCAGATTTGAACTGACAAGCTACAGTGATTCCACAGCAAGCACAATTCCACAGGTTGCAGGTCAATGTTAGAAAAGTCTAATGACTGCATCTAGAGTTGCTTGCATTCAACAGTTCAAATGGTTCAAATGGCTCTGAGCACTATGGGACTTAACATCTGTGGTCATCAGTCCCCTAGAACTTAGAACTACTTAAACCTAACTAACCTAAGGACATCACACACATCCATGCCCGAGGCAGGATTCAAACCTGCGACCATAGCGGTCACATGGTTCCAGACTGAAGCACCTAGAACTGCACGGCCACACCAGCCAGCCATTCAACCGTTGCCACAGCTGAATGAATTGTGGACCAACAACATCAGCAGTGACACTGATGGCACCATAAGAACAAACAATGTAAATCCAGCTGCTGCACCATTTTCCTTTTGCTGCCTACTTCCATAAATTTCACCATGGTTTTATGTAACCAGATGTGACTTTTGCACCAAAACAATCCTGATGTTTACACTGAAGACGTAATGCTTCTGGAGCACTTAGATCTGATTTATGCAGACATGTAAACAAGACTGCAGGTTCCTTTAACATTAATTGCTACTGGATTGTCTTGTTTCTTAGGACATGTACATTTTGAAAAATCTCTCAAAAACCTAACCATATAAAATAGTTTATTGCTTTAATTGGTTGAAAACCTTATTACCAGTAAAACTATGCATGCCTTGAAACAAAGCATGGGTCAAAACACCTGGGTATTACAACGTACACTTACAGGCAGATTAGTGAAGGATTGGAAAATACTGTTTAGAAAGGCAATCAGATCAGTGATGAAGCTAGAAGCATGACCACGGGGCTCCACTAACATCCAATCATAATTCTCCAGCTCCAGAAATTCATCCAGCTTCTGCTTCAGTTTTTCACATATCTGTCGTTCGGCATCATCACGTGCAACACGGAACATAGTTGCCTGCCCTTGTGTGCCTTGAGAAGCGCGAGTACTAAGATGTGCTTCTTTTCCACATCTGCAAAATAAAAAGACTGTAAATATTATTAATCTTTGTAAAGAAAAAAAGACCAAAATCTCAACTGTACTACACTTTTATAATTTGAGCTATGTTAAGAATGCCTGATACTCTTGATCAGTGTCAAGGAAAAGCACTTTTGACTGTTACACATTTTACTCAAACAATGGAAACTCCAGGTTGGAATAACAACAATATTAGGAATAGGATAGATTGGCACTCATCATAAAGATGAACCATTGAGATGCCAAAGGCACAATGAAAAGACTTATCTATGTAACTATCAGCCAAACCCTTCCTCAGCATGGAAAACATACACACATTCACACAGGTAAGCACACCTCACGCGCATTCGGCTGCCACCACCAGCAATTCCAACTGGAATCCTCTACATGATGAGCAGAAAACTATTCTTTTCATACTTTATCCATGGTACCACCTCAGGTTGGAGCTGCTGGTGGCAGCAGCCGAGTGTGCATGTGGTGTGCTTGCCTGCGTGAATGTGTGTGTGTTTTCTTTGGTGAGAAAGGCTTTGGCTGATAGCTACATGTGTAACAGTTTTGTCGTTGTGCCTGTTTGGAACTCACTGGGTCATCTTTACAGTGAATAGCAATCTATCCTATTCCTAATACATTTTAATCATTATTTTACATGCAGAATCAATCTTTTTAAACAATTGCTGCAACTTTAATCATAATTTAATACTATATTAAAGTGTCACTGATATTCAGTAACAAATTATTAGTCTTTCCAGGATGGAATTACAATAATATTATGAAAAGGATAGGATGCTACTCACAATATAGAGGGACCATTGAGTCGCAAAAAGGCACAATGAAAATACTGCTATACATTTATCCTTCGGTCAAATGCGGCACGAGGCAGTGCATGTGAGTTGCACTTGCGTATGTGTATTTTCTATTATGGAAAGCATATATGCATAACAGACTTTTCGTTGTGGCTACCTGTGATTCAAGGTCTCCTCTATAAGATGAATATCAATCCATCCTTTTATAATATGAAGTCTTTAATAATAATATAAAGTCCTTATTATACACGTTCCTCCATGATACTAAATAAAACCATTGCACCATTCTTTCCCATTATTACTCTTCCAAGGGTGTTGATAGCCTTGTCTCATTCCTAACACACTGGTACTCTTGCCTTTATCTGTGAGTGGTAGAACACCCTATGTCAACAACAGCAGTTTCTGTTTTTAGTTTGTGTGGCAGAATCATAAGGTATGGGATACAGCTTGCCATCAGTATCCTGTGACTATATCAACATGTCACAACTGGAATCAGTCAGCTCATACAAATACCGAAGTGTGAGTGTGAAATTTGGAGGAATATGAAATGGAACGATCACATACGTCCATAAGTCACAGGTAAAGCAGGCAGCAGGCAGCAGGCTTCAGTTCATTGGCAGACTGCTACAGAAACGCAATCAGTGTACAATGGAGATTGCTAAAAAAAAACACTTCTGCAACCCATCCTATCACAATTCAATCATGTTTGTGAGATAGAACCGACAGCAGATGTTGAACAGATACAGATTATGACAGCATGAATGGTCAAAGGTTTGACTCATGGTCATGGAGATGCTGAAAAAACTGAACTGGCAAACACTTCAAGAGAGATGCAAACTATCCCATGAACACCTACTAACAAAGTTTCAACAACCAGCTTTAAATAATGAATCTAGAAATATACTTCAACCCCCTACTATATAATGTTCCTGTAGCCATTGATAAGATTAGATTAATTATAGTGTGCATTGTTGCATTTAAAGTCATTCCATTTGCTCTCTATACATGAATGGAATGGGAAGAACCCCTAAAAACTGGCTCAATGGGAAGTACCCTCTGATATGCACTTCACAGTGTTTAGGAGAGTACAAATGTAACTGTAGATTAACCAAAATCTGTTATTATCTTGTCTTAGTGCACTTTTGTGTTACCCACATTATCGAAGCAGTAATTTTCCTAGGAAATCTCCCATCAGTGCTTCAACCCTTCTCAGACCATTAGCTAGTGATTGCTTAATTCTTTATATCTACAGCACTTTACTGATACATAAATTGTTCAGAGAGCCACATTTCACTGTAAAGTTACCAACACTTGATTTTTGTTTATTTTCAGTAAACCAATCACATTAAAGTGACCACTTGTCAAATGCCTGAATGACCACCTTTTGCAGAGTGGATTGCTGCAAGAGGTGCAGGAAGAGAGAGAGTGAGGTTCTGGAAGGTACCAACAGGGATGTGGCCAACTGTGCTGGGTTTCTTACTTGAGGATCCACGTCATAAACAGCCCGATCGAGGTAGCCCCAGATATTCTCAAATGGGTTAAAATCCAGTGTGTTTGGTGTCAAGAGGAATACGGTAAAGTCATCCCTGTGGTCTATGAATCACGCACATACACTGCAAGCTGTGTGACACTTGGCATTGTCCTACTGTTAGGTGCCATCACATTAAGGAAAAACAAACTGCATGTTGACGTGGATGTGGTCCCCAAGGATAAGAGCATACCTTTGTTGACCCACTGTACCCTCCAGAATGACAAAATCACCAAGAGAATGCCATGAAAACATTCCCCAGAGCATAATTCTCCCTCCTCTGGCCTGGAGCCTTCCAACAATTATTGCAAGGTGTTTGCTTGAAGATGGTTCACTCCGTACACAAAGACAGCCACCTGTTCAATGATGCACAAAATGTGATGCTTCTGAAAAGGATACCTATTGCCACTCAGTGTATGTCCAGTTATGGTGTTGGCATGCAAGTTCTAGCCTTTGTCATCGCTGTACAGCTGTCAGCATATTTGCATGAACTAAGCAACTGCTGTGAAAGCCCATCTGCATCAATGTTCGTTGACAGATCATTGAAGAGATGCTGTTTGCAATCCCTTGGTTCATCTGGTTGGTCAGTTGCTCAACAGTCTATTTGCCAAAGCTGTCATTCATCCCTGTCATCTATGGCCCCTGGTGTACCACAGTTGCCTTAATGCTGGTTTTGGATAGTGCCGTTTTGCCTTGCTTGGTGTACTTTAACCATGACAGCAAGTGAGCAGTTTACAAAACCAGCCCTTGGCCTGAATACCAATGTCATGCCTTTTGTAAGGTCAGATATATCGCTCCATTTCCATATTATGACGATGACTGTTTCCCATGTTTGCTGACACTTTTTATATACCCTCCACTGCTAATGCTGCCACCTGCTGTCTATGAATGGTTATTGCACATTGGAGTCAAACATAAGTCATGGTGAAATTAAAGTGAGTGGACCATATGTGTTACTTTATGGGAGAGTGAACTGATGAATCAGACCAGGTTCTACAAAACAGTGAAAATTTTGTTGTGCAGCATGACTGTCAGTAAGCATGATTCTAGTAATGATTCACAGAGCCTTTGCACCTGTATTCAGGACTATTTATTATGAATAATGAATGTAAATATGGTTGTAGTAGCAATACAAGCAATATTGTGCATTATCCTAGAAGCCCAATAGAGATCTTCTTGAAGAAATAATGTATAAAATTCATGACAATGTGCTATAAGATGTGCACTTGTTTGTGTGCTGTGCATCTGCCTGCATTCAGTGAGTTACTGCTAACACAGTACCTTGCACTTTTCATTTGTGTGACAATACTTAGTAACACTGCCTTCACCACCATCTAAAGGACTCCATAGCTATAGCAGAGTCAGCAGAAGAAGATCCCCAGGAGATGTAGTGCACTTGGCAGTGTTGTGCACATACCTAAACCAATCAGGTAACGTGATTATGTATACACGCGTCAGTGTTGTCATAGCTCTATAGAAGAATTGTTTCGCCTGTAGCCATTTGAAATTTGCAGCTGAAACTTGGTAACAGTGCTGCCAAATGCCAGGGATCTTGCTTCATAGACTCTACCATATATTTCATTTTTATGCCAGGGATCTTGTTTCATTGACTGTAGCAATATTTCATTTTTTTATATGCTGTTTCTCCCATAATTTTAACAGTAGATATACACTGTCTTCTGTCAGACAGTTTGTTCTCTTGCTGAGATCTGCTTGCAGTTTCTTTGTTAGTCTGTGTTTGCATTGGTCAGTAGATATTTTTTGTGTTTTATACAGTTTTACAGAGTGGGAAATAGATATGAACTGTGCTTATTGTGTGCAGACACCAGATGAACTGGCCACTGTTAGGGAACAAATAGAAGCAATGGCTGAAGGCTTCAGGCTGCTGCCCTAAACTGCCCTCTACTGCTAATGCTGCCACCTGCTGTCTATGAATGGTTATTGCACATTGGAGTCAAACGTAAGTAGTGGTGAAATTAATGTGAGTGGACCGTATGTGTTACTTTATGGGAAAGGGAACTGATGAATCAGACCAGTTTCTACAAAACAGTGAAAAATTTTGTTGTGCAGCATGACTGTCAGTAAGCATGATTCTAGTAATGATTTTGTTCAAACTGTCTAACACATACAGTTGATTCTTGGTGGCTCACATTTCACAGATACAGTTAGAGATGAATATTAAGCACTGATAAAATATTTCTTTTAGATACACAATGAGGTAAGGGACATTCACAGAGCCTTGTTTTGCCTGTAGCCATTTGTGATTCGCAGCTGAAAGTTGGCAACAGGGCTGCCAACTGCCAGGGATCTTGCTTCATAGACTCTTCCATAGATTTAATTTTTCTGCCAGGGATCTTGTTTCATTGACTGTAGCATATATTTCATTTTTTTATATGCTGTTTCTCCCATAATTTTAACAGTAGATATACACTGTCTTCTGTCAGACAGTTTGTCCTCTCGCTGTGATCTGCTTGCAGTTTCTTGGTTTGCATTGGTCAGTAGATGTTTTTTGTGTTTTATACAGTTTTACAGAGTGGGAAATAGATATCAACTGTGCTTATTGTGTGCAGACACCAGATGAACTGGCCACTGTTAGGGAACAAATAGAAGCAATGGCTGCGGGCTTCAGGCTGCTGCCCTGAACTGCAAAGATGTTGAGCCACCTGCAATTACATCTATAACATCTCCTATGTCACTGGAATTACCTCAGTCACTGTGTCTTCAGATGCCAACATCTAACTGATCTGCTCTTACTCAAGGGTGAGTAGCAGACTGTGGAAGGGTGATGTATCTCTGGGCAGAATGCAAATTTGTAACTGGCTATGCAGCTGTTCCCTTACACCTTATCAATGTACAATGGATGCTGCTTGCGATGACGATTACACATCTAAGCCAGCAAGGGATTCCTCATGTTTTGGGACAGTGGTAGACTTTCCTGCCTAATCTGGGTAAGCACTGAAGGTGGACAGTTGGTCATTGGGAGCTTCAACACAGGCAGGCAATGAAGCTCCTCAGGGAAATACCAGCTAGTGTGCAGTCGGTATGTTTGCCTAGAGTTCTTGTTCAAGACATGGAAGAGGCTCTGCCAGAAGCTACTGAACACAGTGGATGCAACTGGCTGCATATTGTAGCTCATTTTGGTGTGAATGATACTTTCCACCTTGGTTCTGTGGTCATCTTCAGTTTCTGTAGACAGTTCCAGCTTGCTTACCCATGTGGGAGTAATGGGTTAGGCAACATTTCAGGTGGGCAGGGTGGACAAATGGCAGACACACTGGCAGTCTTGGAGCAAGGATGTAGAGTGAATGATCACACTCCACAGTTTGAAAAGGTTTGCTTCTGATAACAGCATGTATACATGTCAAAGGATTTTAAAAATCTGACATACTGAACCAAAATATTTTGCAGTAACACAAGATAATGGCGTTAAGGCTGAAACTACAATTGTGAAATAAATAATTTCTACAGTCAATAAAAAATATGATGTCCTTTAAAAAATATGGAAAGGATATGTTGCTACTCAATACAAAGAGAAGGTGTTGCATTGTGAAATGGAATGCTAGAAATATTTCAGCTTTCACACAAAGTCCTTCCCCAGACTAGTCCGTCTTGGCCCTTAGTAAATGGGGGTGGTGGCCATGTGTGTGAGAGTTGTTGTGTGAATGTGTGTGAGTTTTCTCCTTCTGAAGAAGGACCTTATTCAAAAGTGAAATATTTCTAGCATTCTTTTTCACTGTACCTGTCTGTGACTCAATGCCACCTCTATGTGGTGAGTAGCAGTCTTCCCTTTCCATTTGTTGTTATTCCACCTTGGACTTTTCATTGTTTGAAATAGTATAACATATTTGGTATATCTCCTTATTACTGTTCAGGTGGACTTCCTTGTTCCATATAATTATTTTCATATTTCTCCTAAAGCTATCGGTCTGTCTTGTCCATACTCTTATCTCTGTCATTTCTTTCATTCTGCTGACAAGGTATGTAATCAGGATTACCTATTTCGAAAAGAGTAAAAAAATTAACTCTGTTCTGTATTGTGCAATATGTTGTGTACTTCCTATCAAGAAATCTTGAATCAAGTCACAAATTTTACTTTTAATTGTTGGTGTGGTAATGAAGTGAAAACTTTTCAGATGTGAAACTTGGGCACACTATTAGCGTGATATCAAAGTACTTAAGCACTTTCATCAACAAAAAGTGAGATCCAGCTTGAACAATAGGTAGCAGAACAAGGTAGCCAAAGCTGTGATTCTAAACAAAGCACATCTAAACAGTGAGGCAACCATCATCACTCATCAACTGAGGTGCCTACATCATGTTCACTGCTAGAGTGATATCAGGCTTCCCTACTAAATCCTCTATGGTTAACTCTGCTCTAGTGGCAGACCTCATGGAGCTACTCTTAAGCACTTTAATGACCAGCTAAAACATGTCATGAAGACAACTGGTATAAGTATACAAACATGGGAAGAATGTGATGTGGACCATTTACTGTGATGGAATACTACATCTACCATTGTCATCTTGTTTGAAGGAGAACACCACAGAGGCCAAGCAACAGGCAAGAAAGCTCTGTAAATTACAACCCCATCCTCCTAACCATTCAATGCAATTTGTAGGGATGCATGTTTTATGCCAGGTCTGTTTAGTCATCAGAAACACATACCCAAGTTCAGTTAAAATGCTTAGTCTATGCAGGAAGATGTTATGCATACTTGTAATTGAGTTTCAGTTGCCAGCATTGATGAAAGCAGATAAAGGGGCTGTAGTGTAATATCTTGAGAGAAAACTTGAAATCTTCAGCTCTGGGCATCATCATGTAGAGGAAATGTATCTCAAGTTTACAAAAGTATTTGAGCAAGTACTGGAGAAATTTTTTATGTGCCTAGGAGAATGGTTCATGATGGGAGGGACCCTCTGTGGTATACAGTCTTAATAAAGAAACTTCTAAAAAACAGTGACTACTGCACAACAGGTATAAAAAAAATCACAATTCAATGACTACTGTAGCATAATCTTACTGAAAGACCTCTCATAGAACTCCAAGAAATTTTGGTCTGTTGCACATAACATTTCCAAACACTCATAGCTGACACCGGAGTTGAAATTGAGGTAACAAAGCAAACCCATAAATACAGAATCCTGTTTTCAAATGTTGTTTTATGAAGGTATTCTCAGAATTCTCATATCACTGCAAAAACGAGTGATAAACATATTAGTTACAGCCATGTTGAGCAACAGCTAAAATTGAACAAGGCCTTATAACCCAAAGATATCACTCTCAAATTCTACACAAAATTTATGACTTAGTTAACTGTAGATCCCTCAAGCAAAAACACTAGGGTGTTTGGAAGATAGCATAGGTCACACCTATCTTACAAGAAGGGTAGCAGAAGGAATCTTCACAGCTATCATACAATATTATGGACATCCATTTTTTACATAATTTTAGAACATATTCTGAGCTGAAACATAATAACAAGATATCTTGGACAAAATGACCTCCTCTGTGCTAACCAGTATGGATTCAGAAAACATTGGTCATGTGAAAGCCAACTCACAATTTTCTCTTAACATCCTGAATACCACTGATCAAGGCAGGTAGATAAAAACATGCATCCACACAAATAGCACTGAATGGTTAGAGGAGGGTGCAGTTGTAATTGATGGAGCTTCCGTGCTTGTCGCTTGGCCTCTTCATGTCTGCGGCATTCTTCTTCATCCACAGCAGTGGATGTAGTGTTCCTCCACAGTAAACGGTCCACGGCACATTCTTCCCATGTTTGTATATTTACACCACTCACATTCACGATGTGTTTTAGCTGGCTATTAACGTGCTTGCAAGAGCCTCCATGAGGTCTACTGCCAGGGCAGAGCCAGCCATAAAGAACATGGTGCAGGAACTTGGTATCACTCATGCAGTGAACATGTCCTGACTGTCTAGGTTGATGAGAGATGATTGTTGCCTGAATGTTGTTTAGATGCACCTTTTTATTAGAAGCTCATTTTTGGTCACATGGTCATCCTGCTAAATGTTGAAGATGTATCTCATTGTTGGTCGAAGCACAAAAGTTTTTTGACATCATGGCAATAGTGTGTCCAAGTTTCACAGTCATACAGGATCATGGAAATGACAACAACTGTGTACTCCACGAGTCTAATATGCAGATTTAGGTCTTTATTCATGAAGACATTGCGCAATAACCATCCAAATGCACCTGGACAGCCCAATTTGTTTACCAACATCCTGTTTGCAGGTACACCATTTAGACAAGATGCTTCCAAGATATGAAAAGTGATCAACCTGCTCCAGTGTTGTGTCTAAGAGTTAATCCTAGGGCACGTTGTGTGAGTATCTTAGTTTCTTCTTTTGCATTGATGATAAGACCAAAGTGACCACATGCAGTTTTCAAGCAGTCGTAGGCACACTGCAGTTATGCCACCCATGTAACTTGGGTACATTGTTGTGAACAAAGTCTTGCCAGACTGAAAAGACCTCCAACAAAATGAAACTTAATCTGAAGATGTAACACCATTTTGGGTTCAGGAGTGTGGACAGTGGTTGGTCGATGAAATGTATTAATGCTGCAGCAGCAGCCATTATTTTCATTGTTTAATTGGACAACCAGCTTTGACATTCCAATCATGTTGTCTTTAGACACGTTGCATGAATGACACCAAGTACCACTCATGCATGTATAAGACTAGGCACCAATAATCTTATCTGGTTCAGTAGACATTCGAACTTCATGAGCACGTGTGCTCTTCACTCACATGACAGCAACTGTTAAATGAACAGTCACAGATTTTTATTTGACAATAGCTGTCCTGTGTATGAAGAGCACACATGTTCATTAAGTTCGGATGTCTACGAAACCAGATAAGATTATTGGTGCGTAGTCTTATACATGCATGGGTGGCACTTGGTGTCATTCATGTGGCATGCTTGAAGATGAAGTGATTGGAATGTTGAAACAATGAAACCATCACAATAATGAGTGTTGGTACAGTGTTATTACATTTAAGCTAAAGATTTTTACAGATAGTTCATACAACATAGCAACCACACACAGTGCAAAGAGTGTTGAAGCAAACACACAGTCTTGTTTCAAACCCTGAGTGAATGAACTTGGTGCATAGTTACCTTGAAGAACCTGCCCAGACATGCCATCATGAAGAGCTTGAACCAGTTCCACATAGCATTCGACACATTCAAAGTGACTTTGAACCTTCCACATGGCAGATCTAGATACTGAATCAAATGCTTTTTTCAGGTCTTAGTAAACTAAATATAGCAGTTTCTGTTGCTCTCTTTATTTTTCCTGGAGTTGTCTAGCACAGCTCACATCTGTCATGCCTATGGGGGTTCATAATCCACACAGAGATTCATACAAAATTCTGTCTGATGTAATATGGGACAAATTCAATATAATTTTTCTTAGAAATTTACCTGCAATTAACAACAGTGACAAACCACCGTAGTTTCCACATGGACTTTGATTGCCTTTCTGGAAGATAGTGATAATAGTAGCACTCTTCAAGTCATCAACAATGTCTTGATTTTCTCAAATTAAGAGGATGAGTGTAAAAATCTAGTCTTCAAGAGTATACCTCGATTTTGTATCAACTCCAGAGGGATATTATCAAGACCAGGAACCTTTCTTGATCTTATTTGATTGTGTGCTTAGTTAAAGTCTCTATATGGTGGTGGAAGTGCTATCCATAGTTGTTGGGGTTGCTGAGGGACAGTTCCTTCTAATTCTCTCAGATTTTTTCATTATCAGTTAAAGTGATGAAATAGTCATCAGTCTTCAGTGTCCCTAAGGAGAATCGAGTTGAGCTGTACATCATCTTGATCTCTGCATCACACAAGCATCAGATAACCTTTCCAGATCTTTAGCTTTTTGTTGTCACCTATTAGTCTTGATTTCCCTAATTTGTGCCTGATATTTTCCTTTAAGTTCCATGAAATGTTGCTTTCTTCACACTGAAGATGGAGCTTGAAAAGAAATAATAAATTAGCTTCCCTTTTGGCACTGATCAGATGCATAATTTCTTCATTATTTACATCAAAACATTCTGGTTTTTTTTTCTTCTTCTTCTTATTCTTCTTTACAAAACCAATTATTTCCTCAGATGATTCAGTCATGACCATCTTAAGTGTGTTCCACTCCTGATTTGCATTATTAATGCTGACTGGATGACCAGACAGTTTTTTTGAGATATTGTTTCTGTAATCTGAAGCAATGGATTTAAGTTGAAGTTTAGAAGTGTTGAATTTCCATCTGGGCAAGTTGTGGATGGGCCTCTTTGTTTTCTGACAGGTTATTATCTGTCCAGCAGTCATCAACAATGCGTGCTGCCCTGGTGACAAGGGCATCCTTTTTATCACATCACCTGGAGATGAATAGTCAACTTTAGTGCTTTACTGAATAGGTCAATCTTGCTATTTGTTTTAGCCATAGCTCTGCCACTGACTCATGGTAACTGATAAGAATTTCGATGCAGACATCCTCAGAGTCAAGTATAGGTGGTCTCCTCAGCATTAAATCTAACATATTTTTGTCCTGAGTGGACTTCGGACTATCTGTTGTAAGTTTTCTGAGTAAGTATTTACTAGCATTTTTCTGCAGGATGTCTTGTCACACCCAAGATCTAACTATCCAAACTGATTCTTCGATGATTAAAGTCTCCTCCATTGATGACAATATGATTGGAGAACATACATACTAGTGAGCTGTTGTTTTCTTTTAAAGATTTCAGTTACATCTGGGGATGAAATTGGTGGTCGATAGAATGAACCAATTACATGTTTATTCCCACTCTTGCTATTAATTTCTGCACAATCATACATGCAGTTTTATTTTCTATCTCAGTGTATTTGAATGTCTTGCATTCTATGATGAACGCACATCTCCATTTCCCGTTGGATTATCTTTTCAGTATGCACTTATGTTTACTCCAAAAACCTCTCTGCTGTCAATTTTGAGTTTTAGGCAGCTTTATGAACCTAGTATTATAATTACTGCAATGTTTCTTAGGAGCATTTTAAGCCCACCACGTTGTTGTGAATGCTATGGCAGTTGATCACTACGATCTTGATAGTCTCATCTGTGAGGCAACTAGATAGGACTGGATTGGATGGAGATTTTTCTGATATACATGGGTAGCAGCTACTGGTTTGTGGTGTGGTCATAATCCATTTAGGGAAACACTAAAATTCTCGAACCTTTGGGAAAAGTCAAGAATCTCACAGGCTAGATTGTCACAGAACCTTTGAAGTCTGTTTCAAGTCTTCCACTTGACTCACAACCATGCAGATACATTCAGTTCTGCAGATAATACTGCGGATTGTGAGTTTCACTGAAATTTTTTCGACAAGGCTAGTTTCAACTTTCCCTTCTGGTCAATCGAATGACCCAAGTATGACCTTAGAGCGCAGATGACAAGCATTCTTTGTTACTATGGGCCACAATCTGCTGCTGGCTGCACATTGCTCTCTCAATGACTGCTGGAACAGACTCTCCAACATACCGAATGAGGCCTCCAGGCATGCACAAGGTGATCCTGCTTAACCCTACCTACCATTTTCCTGCAGTGTACGATTATCTGTCAAATGTTGAAATTGCCAACCTTAACAAACCCTTACCCAACTGTGTTTGCCTCCCCCTTACACAGAAGTCTTTCCTACAGGTGAAGTGAATTGCACAGCTTCAGTTTCTGTTGTAGGAGACAGGACCTTAAGTCTGTTGTTGAGGAGGATGAGTATAGTACCTGGAGCTTTCCCTGTACCCTTCCCATCTTTACAGAAGGCTTTAAGACCTGCCACTGACTTGCCACTCACAGGGTAATTGACGGATATTGATAGGTCCTATGTTCCTAGAGAAGATATGTTGCCACAGGGGAAGATGATAATTCAGGTATGTCACTTCCAGCAGTTTACCCAGCACACCTTCTTGTTGCAGCTTCCAATCACATCACATTAGTCAGGGCAATTTACAACTGCTTATGAACAGCAACAAACTGATCCTGTGCCTGGGTACAGTATTCATAGTGAGGCTGAATTCTGGTTGGTGCAATGTGTTTCTGAACAGTAAACAAATGTACTTCAATTGAAACAATTTTGTGACTAAAGTATCAGGTATGCGAGTAGTAGGGGCTGAGTGTCAGCCAATCACAGCTGTTTCTTGGGCTTCACATACTCACTGTTTTGGGCAAGAGGGTAAGGGACGGGAAGGAGAGCTAAATCGTGTAACAATTGATGAGTATTTTTATTTTGTGTGTGTACAGCCATCAGTCACATGAGCATGTGGCATGTACGAGCTGGCAGCAACTCTGCTCCCCACTTGTGGCATCTATCAATCACAAAGTTATTTTAATTGAATTACGAGGTCAAACCTGATACTAATTTCACTTATTTCTTTTTGTTTTCATGATCTGTTACTTTACAAACTGAAGCTACAATGCTCAAGAAAGCGGTTTGTTTTATAGTGAGAGAAAAACTTGGGATATAATTGATTCCCTGAGCTATTCAGAAGTTTGTGTCTGGGATTTTTGTTTTTATCGAAGTTATGCTCACAGATGACTCACATAACAAATTCACAAATAATAGAATTTTATGTTGTGATGGTGAATTTCTTTTATATTTCTATTACGACAAACCAATCAATGAGCACATAAAGGTGGGAATATTATGGTAATCATGAAACTATTGACACTGCAATTAAGGGGAAAATGATTTCCTCAACCCAATACTGCTGCCAATTATGACAGTCATTAATTTACCGTCAAATATACTAAGCATGAAAACTGTAAGCTTCCAAAAATCCGAAAAAAAATGTCTTTAAGCACACAGATATATATTAAGATTAAAGGGGACCGACTTTTCTGAATGAGGATACTATTACAAATCTCATTTCTGTACTGCACTCATAAACCTTCAACTGTAAGTAATTCATCAACACACAAACAAAGTTTCATACATTCACTGAAAATATAATTTGAAAACAACACACAAATATCAGATTACACAATCTTCAAGTTTATTTATCTGACATATGTGGTCCTACTCCTGCACAAAGAAAAAACAAGAAGTCAGCTTACATATTTAAATACACAAGGAAATGCACATATTTTGCACTTTGCTGATTTACTGACAATTTCTATACTGGAATATCAAAGGTGACCACTGTATCATCAGTTTATCCCACTAAAAAGAGTGAAAAGCTTTCTACAGAATTATCTGACTGATTCAATGACTGAAGATTTCAATCAGAAGTGTTACAAGAAGCAATGCTCACCGCAAACAGACCATTATCCTTGAAACAAAGAAACAA
Organism: Schistocerca cancellata; assembly: GCF_023864275.1. NCBI lineage: Eukaryota > Metazoa > Arthropoda > Insecta > Orthoptera > Acrididae > Schistocerca > Schistocerca cancellata. Next base: position 104,315,444 of record NC_064626.1, read on the forward strand.
CTGTTTTGCAATATATATATGCTATAAATGAGCTCATGTAAATATTAAGCAAGTAATAGGAAACAAACAGCATTTTTCTTTAAATATAGCTGAGGAATTATTAGCAGCAGCTTTTGTCACAGGAGTGGCTTGCTTGTTAACTTTAGTGTGAGCAATCACAAATAGCTTATAGCAGTTTAATGATAGTGGAAACAATTTTTTGTCTCTATGACCAAAATGGCTGAAAGTGAACATTCAGCCTTGTTCCTACCAGTTTATAATTCCATCCTTCCATTATCCTTCCCTGCTCCTCCCTTAAACTCCCTAGAATTCCTTATCTCCAACCTTCCTCCATCTTCCTTTCTTAGGTCATTTTCAAACATCACAACAGATGGAAAACAACCATCTGCAATCTTAAAACAGACCGTGACTTATCATCCCACCATATAAAGGCTCCATCACTTTGTGATGATCACAGTGGTTACCTGGGAAAGCCTCATCCCTTCCACGCCAAACGGTCTCTCCTGTAAAATCTAGCGACTTGTCAATCGAGCATCTGTAGCAATGAGAAATTCTTTGTACATTATGTTGTAGGTCTTTTTTTACCCTCGTTCTCACCACAAGTGAGTCCCTCTCATCCACATGTCTTCTCCAATCTATTCATTTTTTTCTTCCTGGAGAAGAAATTAATAGTTCCAAAAACTAGAAAAAAGTTCTTCAAATGTGTGTTTTGTTTGCAATAGAAACGGCATTGTCCAAAAGCTTAACAACAGGAACAGCTTTGTAGGACTCAACACCTTGTCTCCACAGTAAGAGGTTACTTTCATTCTTCGCAAAACATCCAGAACTTTCCAGTATTACATTAATGCAGATTCCAACACCTGCTTCCCTTTGTTGATCTACAATGTACTATATGACCAATAGTTCCCCTTAAGAAATGCAGAACGTGATGGGTGGATGACTAAACGGAAACAAATTTCTTCTTTTGAGGTAATAAATAAATCTGAATCCACAGTGTAAAAGTCACAGTTAATGCGGATTGTGTTAAGAAATAATGCTTCAATTTTGCAAAAACATTGTTTGCTATTTTTTTTTATTTTTGTCAAACTTATCATTCATTTCTCCTACAACAGAACTTGATAGAACTGACTGTTTCAGAATGGATCTTCAGTACATACAAAATTCAACCTCCTCCTTTTAATTGTACTCTGTAGTTCCGTGATTTATCACAATAAGTAACTGTTGAACCAAACTCTCCAATTTAGTTTGATAGCAACAGTCAATCTTTTATTAATGATAACTGTGTAGAAGAATAGTGATTTTAAAAAACTGCAAGTATCTACAATTTCATTAAATGTACAATTCATAGCTACAGCTAGGAGGAAGACAAACAAAATGTTATTGCAGTATTACTCACCCTGTAATATTAGAGACAAATTCCTCCAAATAAACAGTTGCCTCTTCAAGATAGCCTGTATCAATAATTATCTGAATCACCTGGAGAAGGGCAAGACTTGGTTTCCGGAAGAGTGATGATAAGCAGCCACTGAATGACCGTGTGAGGAGGAGGTTTGTTGATTTCCGGATCATATCATTCACTTCTGCCTGGCTGCAATAAAATTATAACAAACACTACTTTGCGATCAATTAGATAAATGTAAGTTAAAAATACTTTAATCATTAAGCAGATAAACACTGCTCATATGATAAATATCTTACTTGTTTAATATATTTAAAAAGAAAGATGATGAGACTTACCAAACAAAAGCGCTGGCAGGTCGATAGACACACAAACAAACACAAACATACACACAAAATTCCAGCTTTCGCAACCAACGGTCGCCTCGTCAGGAAAGAGGGAAGGAGAAGGAAAGACAAAAGGATATGGGTTTTAAGGGAGAGGGCAAGGAGTCATTCCAATCCCGGGAGCGGAAAGACCCACCTTAGGGGGAAAAAAGGACAGGTATACACTCGCACACACACACATATCCATCCGCATATACACAGACACAAGCATAATGTCTGCTTGTGTCTGTGTATATGCGGATGGATATGTGTGTGTGTGTGCGCGAGTGTATACCTGTCCTTTTTTCCCCCTAAGGTGGGTCTTTCCGCTCCCGGGATTGGAATGACTCCTTGCCCTCTCCCTTAAAACCCATATCCTTTTGTCTTTCCTTCTCCTTCCCTCTTTCCTGACGAGGCGACCGTTGGTTGCGAAAGCTGGAATTTTGTGTGTATGTTTGTGTTTGTTTGTGTGTCTATCGACCTGCCAGCGCTTTTGTTTGGTAAGTCTCATCATCTTTCTTTTTAAATATATATATTTCCCACGTGGAATGTTTCCCTCTATTATATTCATATCATTTACTTGTTTAATATCTATTCATCAATATTATTTTGGTACAGGTACAGCGAGAGATTATTTACAAGGAACACACACACACACACACACACACACACACACACACACACACACACACACACACACACACACACAAAAAGAGATAAAAGCACCCTGTACAGTAACCATAAACATTAAGGGTAAATGATAGTTTGTAACTATATTGACATTCCACAACAACTAAATACAGCACAGCACTGCTATATGTGAGTGGAAGGAAAAGAGAATTTGAAATATTAATATTAATGATTAATGGAAACCACCAATGCTCTATTAACACACATTTACTGTATCACAACCAGTTTCATTCTTTAGATCATCACCAGATTGCTGAATTGCACCAGTAATGTAACGTAAATGCTCTTTTTTCAAATATAACCTTAGAGGCAAAATATGGCAACAACAATCACAAACATTCTGCTGACCATCTGTCTGAAGCAAGGCAATTCTGCTGACCATCTGTCTGAAGCAAGGTAAGCAGACAGTGTGTACTGTGTACATTAGAATTTAGTACTGTCGACAGTATTTCATTATAGATAACTGCATCATCTGCAAAAAATACTGAATCTAATGTGAATATTGGCTGAGAGGTCATTAATTATTACAGCGTGGAAGCTATTAACACGGGGTGCAAAGTTTTTGGTTTAGCCTGGACCAGTGGTCAATTCTATAGCTATTTGGATATTTGTTTTACTGCATCTATTTCACAGTACGTTAAGCAAGATTTGAATGACGAACCAGAGCTGGCACCCAGGAAAATTGTGCACATCAATTAATTCCTTTTGCAAAAGATTTTAATTGGGCTGAAATTAATGCTCAGCTAATGGCACAATTTGTATGTCCACTGTTTGGAATTTATGTGCAAAAACCACCATCCTTGTTCAGATTTTACATGCAGAAACAGTCATCCTTACATAACTCTGGACCGGAGCAAGATTTATCGTTCAGATTTGGTCTTCTGGTGCATTGGTCCTTGCTCTAACATAAATTTTAACTGTTTGAAAATATCTTGCTACATTTGGATTTTACATGCAAAAAACACTGTTTTCTGGAAGGTTTTTGAAGCCTGCGACTTCTATACTTTAAACTTGTATGAATTTGTTTGCACATAGGTAGACAAATGGATAAGTCAAAATGAATTTTTTTATTCAATAAGTTTTACAGTTGAAAAAGATATTGCTTTCTTTTGGTTTTAAATGCAAAAACTTGTTTTCTGGGACTTTTTGAGAAGTGCCACTTCTATGTTTCAAACCTATACAAATCGTGTTCAGATTTTGTAAGAAAGTAGATGAATACATGAACTCAATGGTCATCCCATTGTTTTGTGAAAAATTTATCCAATGCCACAATATAGCAGTCCAAATTTGCACATAAATTGAACATAAAATCACACATACTGAGATGGTTTAGAGTGATACAGATGATAGTAAAAAAATATACTCTTATGGTAATTATAAGAAGTGTTTGCAAAAATCTTACATTGTTCAGGTTGTACATGTGAAAAATCATGCACCTGCACATGAAACTGAGTTTCGAACAAATGCCTTGCATTATAAATGCTGCATTTGGATGTATTTAAAAAATTAGTTATTACTGTTGATTATCATTTTGTTATTTATATGTTAAAGATTTTATTCCCTAGTGGCTTAAAATCATCAATAAATCTTTGGACTTGCAAAACAATGCATTTACCAGGCAAGAACTATGCCCAGCCCTGTACAGAATGATACATTATTTGACTGAGCATTTACATGTCTAATGTCAAAATTATGGCTGAGTAAAAGTTGGAAGCCAGAATCAGAAATGCTCATATCACAGCGCAAGAAAGGTGAATATGTCCTGCACAGAGTTAGGTAAAGGGTACTAGCTTTTTTGACTTACCTAGTAGCTTCAAAGGCATTTAAATCGAAACATCTTGACACATTTGCACTTTTTTAATTGTTTCCAGCAGCAGATGTGGACTTTGACCATAATTTATTAGGTAGCAAATGCAGATTAAAGCTGAAGAAATTACAGAAAGTAATATAACGCATTGTGTAAAGTAACATGATAGATGATGGCATGTCATAAAATGTGACAAATGCAATCATATCATCCAACATGGCATTTGTCATGTCACGCAAATGTGTTTCATTACATTTAGGATGCATGCATTCCCACTAGGGGACACTTCCGACAATAAATGCACATGTTACTAATACTAACAAGTAAAAAGGTGAGTATATGTCAAGGAGTTTTGATTTAAATGTCTCTGAGGCTGCCAAATAAGTCCAAAAGCTAGTTCCCCTCTTTCACATCTCTAACTCAGCTCAGGACATATTTGCCGTTTTTGGTGTCACTATCATAACATTTTCATTCTGGTATTCAACATGAGCAATATGGGTCCTGTGACACTTCCCTGGAACTCACCGAGAGATAGTTCTACTTCTGCCAATGAGTCTCTGTTCAAGATAACGTGCTTCATCCTCCCTACCAAAAAATCCTAAATTCAGTCACAAATTTCACTATTAGTTGTTGGTGTGGTAACAAAGCGAACACCTCTCAGAATTCAAGAAATACTGCATCTCTCTAATTTCACTGATCCATTCTTTCAGAAAATAATGTGAGGAAAGTGCAAGTAGAGTTTCACATGATTTATGATTCTGGAACCCATGTTGAAGGTATGGAGGAGACCATTCTGTTCAAAATATCTTATTATATTTGAACTCACAATTTTTGGATTCTACAATAGACAGACATAAATGAGACTGGACAGTAGTTTTGTGGATCACTTCTGTTTCCCTCCTTGCAGACAAGTGTGATGTGCTTTTTGTAATCACTGAGTACAGGTTTTTTGTTGAAGGTATCTACAGTATATTTTGGTAATTCTACTTACACCTAGTATTACAGCTGTGAAAACCCTGTGTGAAAAGCAGAAAAAACTTCCAGAATTATGTAATTATTAATGGTCAAATTTTTTTGTTGTAATGTAAATGAGGTGACCAATAATTTTTCTCAACAGACTAGAATGTAAGACTGTTTAGTAACAACTATGAGGATTGTGTGTGTGGGTCTTCAATAGAGAAATCACTAGTTCATTTGCTAAAATGGATACATTATAGTGGTTAAGGAAGCAAATCAATTGCTATCTCCAACATGCACTGAAACATATAAATTACCAATGAAATTTACAAAATATTGAATTCTGATTGGGGCTCATAATATTGTATCATTTAAGAAACTTCAATAGTACTGCATGAAAAAACTCTTGGTCTTCCAAGATGCAAAGGAGGTGATTTACTGCAACAATAACGTGAAACATCACCATAGCCAAAACAGACATGAAGCCATGACCAACTATGATAATACACATCTCTCTGCTTACGAGCCAGCTCTACAGATGAAGATATTGTAAAAAACATGTATGATAAGATAAAAGAAATTATTCAGTTGTTAAAAAAGAGACAAAAATTTAATTGTGGTGGGGAACAGGAATTTGATAGTAAGAAAGGAAGAGAGGGAAAATAGCAAACAAACATGGACTGTGTCAAAGAAATAAAAGGAAAAGCCAGCTGGTAAAATTTTGCATTGAACACCAGCTCATCATTCCTAACATTTGGTTCAGGAGTCATGAAAGAAGACTGTATACATGGAAGAGATCTGGAAACACTGAAAGGTTTCAAATAGATTATTCAGTGTAATGATAGTACCATGATTCAGAAACTCTGAATCATTTCCAGCAGCAGATGTGGACTTTGACCATAATTTATTAGGTAGCAAATGCAGATTAAAGCTGAAGAAATTACAGAAATTAAGGAGCTGGGACCTGGCTAAGTTGAAACAATCAGGGGTTTTTGAGAATTTCAAAGGGACAGTTATGAGCAACTGACTGAAACAGGTGAAAAAATACTATACATGATGAATGAGTAACTTTAAAAGATGGAACAGTGAAGGAAACAGGAGAACAAAGAGGAAAAATACCAGGTCCAATAGGAAACTTTGCATAATGCATGACATATTACATGTGAAATACAGAATAAAGATCAAGAATTTGCACAAATGTTCGAAATTAAGAACCTAGGACCTGGATGAGTAGAAACCTTGTCAACAGAACAAGTTGGTCCCTCACATCCTGGGCTCTTAGTGACCTGCTCTTACTTTTAAACATTCCCCAAACTATATGTCTATGCTCTCTGAAGAAGGAACCACTAGCTCTAAAAACTAGGATAGTTTCTCTGTACTTTTTAATGAGACTGGTGGTAGTACTATTGAAGGTACGAACTGGCTAGCAATGTGGTCTCATAATTCATGAAAGGAGAAAACATAAAAATACAGGAAACAGAGAGGGCAAAGGGGAATATATACATTAAAAATGAATCTGGCAAACATCTACATCTACATGATTATTCTGCAATTCACATATAAGTGCTTGGCAAAGGGTTCATCGAACCACAATCATACTATCTCTCTACCATTCCACTCCCAAACAACGTGCGGAAAAAACAAACACCTAAACCTTTCTGTTCGAGCTCTGATTTCTCTTATTTTATTTTGATGTTCATTCCTACCTATGTAGGCTGAACTCAACAAAATATTTTCGCATTCGGAAGAGAAAGTTGGTGACTGAAATTTCGTAAATAGATCTCGCCGCGACGAAAAACATCTGTTTGCTTTAAAGACTTCCATCCCAAATTGCGTATCATATCTGCCACACTCTCTCCCCTATTACGTGATAATACAAAACGAGCTGCCCTTTTTTGTACCCTTTCAATGTCCTCCATCAATCTCACTTGGTAAGGATCCCACACCGCGCATCAATATTCTAACAGAGGACGAACGAGTGTAGTGTAAGCTGTCTCTTTAGTGGACTTGTCGCATCTTCTAAGTGTCCTGCCAATGAAACGCAACCTTTGGCTCGCCTTCCCCACAATATTATCTATGTGGTCTTCCAACTGAAGTTGTTCGTAATTTTAACACCCAGGTACTTAGTTGAATTGATAGCCTTGAGAATTGTACTATTTATCGAGTAATCAAATTCCAACGGATTTCTTTTGGAACTCATGTGGATCACCTTACACTTTTCGTTATTTAGCATCAACTGCCACCTGCCACACCATACAGCAATCTTTTCTAAATCGCTTTGCAACTGATACTGGTCTTCGGATGACCTTACCAGACAGCATCATCTGCGAACAACCTAAGAGAACTGCTCAGATTGACACCCAGGTCATTTATATAGATCAGGAACAACAGAGGTCGCAGGACGCTTCCCTGGGGAACACCTGATATCACTTCAGTTTTACTCGATCATTTGCCGTCTATTACTACGAACTGCGACCTTCCTGACAGGAAATCACGAATCCCGTCGCACAACTGAGACGATACCCCATAGGCCCGCAGCTTGATTAGAAGTCACCTGTGAGGAATGGTGTCAAAAGCTTTCCAGAAATCTAGAAATATGGAATCAACTTGAGATCCCCTGTCGATATCCACCATTGCTTCGTGCGAATAAAGAGCTAGCTGTGTTGCACAAGAACGATGTGTTCTGAAACCATGCTGATTACGTATCAATAGATCGTTCCCTTCGAGGTGATTCATAATGTTTGAATACAGTATATGCTCCAAAACCCTACTGCAAACCGACGTCAATGACATACGTCTGTAGTTCGATGGATTACTCCTACTACCCTTCTTAAACACTGGTGCGACCTGCGCAATTTTCCAATCTGTAGGTACAGATCTATCGGTGAGCAAGCGGTTGTATATGATTGCTAAGTAGGGAGCTATTGTATCAGCGTAATCTGAAAGGAACCTAATCAGTATACAATCTGGACCTGAAGACTTGCCCGTATCAAGCGATTTGAGTTGCTTTGGAACCCCTAAGGTATCTACTTCTAAGAAACTCATGCTAGCAGCTGTTCATGTTTAAAATTCTGGAATATTCCATTCGTCTTCCCTGGTGAAGGAATTTCGGAAAACTGCACTCAATAACTCCGCTTTAGTGGCACTGTCGGTGGTAACAGTACCATCGGCACTGCGCAGCGAAGGTATTGACTGCATCTTGCCGCTTGTGTACTTTACATACAACCAGAATTTCTTCGGATTTTCTACCAAATTTCGAGACAATGTTTCGTTGTGGAACCTATTAAAGGCATCTCGCATTAAAGTCCGTGCCAAATTTTAGCCAATCTTTGTGATTTCGCATTCTTCTGAACTTCACATGCTTTTTCCATTGCCTCTGCAACAGCGTTCGGATCTGTTTTGTGTACCATGGGGGATCAGTTCCATCCCTTATCAATTTATGAGGTATGAATCTGTTAATTGCTGTTGCTACTACATCTTTGAATTTGAGCCACATCTCGTCTACATTTGCATAGTCAGTTCAGAAGGAATGGAGATTGTCTCTTAGGAAGGCTTCTAGTGACACTTTTTTAAATAAAATTATTTTGCGTTTGTTTCTGGTGGATTTGGAAGAAACAGTATTGAGCCTAGCTACAATGACCTTGTGATCACTAATCCCTGTATCAGTCATGATGCTCTCTATTAGCTCTGGATTGTTTGTGGCTAAGAGGTCAAGTGTGTTTTTGCAACCATTTACAAATGTAAAACTGTAAGGCAGCAACTGCTTGACGACAAATGTAATGTTTTAAAGAGTGCATGATTCACAGGTACCATGCAGAAACAAATTAAAGAAACCTTTGGAGGAAAAAAAAGAAAAAGAAAAAAAGAAAACAGCTGTATGAACATTATGAGTTCATATCACAAGCTAGCTTTAATCAAAGAAGGTAAGGCTGAAAAGTGTAAGCAATACATCAAAGGCATATATCTAAAAAGATCATGGGAAGGCGAGATGAAATGAATGAATGTGAATGGCGGGTGTGATACTGCATGAAGAATTTGACAGAGTATTGACACCTAAGCCAGTGCAAGGCACTTTGAGTAGATGACATTTCTTCAGAACCTAAGATCATTAGAAATCCATTCTACCTGAAATGTAGAATATACAAGCATGCAGAATACCCTTAGACTTCAAGAAGAATGCAATGATCCCAATACCAAAGAGACAGTTGAAAGTACAACTACATCATCAGTTTAATAAGTCATGCTTGTGAAATAGCAACATGAATAATCTACAGAAGAATAGAATGACTGGTAACAGACAAAGTGGGGGACATCAATTTGGTTCCCAAGAAAGGCAGGAACACATGAAGTAATACTGGTTCTATGACTTACACTAAAAGATAGTTAGAAAAGAGATTAATGTACTTTTTAGCATTTCTAGAATTAGGCTTTTGACAAAGTTGACTGAAATACAGTCACTGAAATTCTGAAGACAAAAGGGATAAAACATAAGGAGGAAAACGTTATCTAAAATTTGTACAGAAACCAAAGTACAGTTATGAGAGTCAAAGGACATGAAAAGGAGGCTGTAACTGAGAAGTGATGGAGGCAGGGTTGCAGCCAACACCTTTGGGTATAAAATAATATGGGGATTGATGTTAAGGGAAAAGAAAATAAAATGTTAGGTTTCCTGATGGCACTGTAATTCTGAATGCATTACTCCATTCCATTTTGGCCCAACACAGCAAAATGGTTCAGTGTTCCAACAACAGAAAAAAGTCTGTTGCAAGTGTTTTATTAATGACGCATTTTAAGAGATTAGTGCATCTTCAGATTATCTGTAATTAGTAACAAACATCTTGTTTCAAAACAGTTTATTCATGAACCTATTTAACACTGATTAATGGAATAGCTAATTTAAAGATGAGAAGTAAAGAGAAGTAAAATGAGTCACTTGCATTGATTTTTTTTTGTTTGTTTGTGGTTTTAGGGCGCAAAACTTCTATGGTCATTAGCGCCCAACACTCACTTGCATTGAGCAGGAGTCAACTCACTATAGCATGAGTGCAGGATTAGGAACCAGAAAGAAACACCAAACCATGGCAATATGCGGTGCAAAGATATTTTAGTGATCGCAGCCATGAAAAACAATGGTAAACAAATACTGCTCTAGGCAAAGTACATGCTGAAGCGATGTCGTGCAGTAGATTGACTTGAGGACAAAACTTATCAAAAGTGCCGAGTGGCAGTGATGATTGTAAAATGGGACTGAAATAAAGTACATGCTGAACAGAGCCAATTAAAATGATGGAACAGAATAAAAGTTCTTAAAAATTAAAGGTAGATGAACTAGCGGTGGCATGAAAAGTAACTATTTCAGTAAACTGCCATGTATCGTGATGGACTGAAATGTCAGTCTAAATGGGGAAGGAGGAACGGAGAGGAGAGAAGGGGATTAAGAGGGGAAAGGATAGAAAATGGTAAATATATTGGGGGGAGGGGGTTGGAAGAAAAAGTTAAAAAACACAGTCTCAAAACATTGGAGTAATGGGAAAACCAAACACAAAGCCATGATGGTATGAGACCAAGACAGGAAAAGTGAGAGCAGACTCAACAGTCAAAAAGGGAAGAGATAAAACTACCTAAATTTTGAAATCATAGTGTCATAGAAAATATAGTTTTTTTTGTGGCCAGTTGATCATTAAGGATTAAGTTTTTGACCAATTCCGAAATGTGGTTCTCTCAATCTGTTGCAAAATGGTTAATTCTTTCCGTGGATCTGGAAAGACTCTAAGAGTCAGTTCACAGTGGTCACTAGATCTAAGATGTTTGGCAAAAGAAGAGTTATTCTTTACAGCTCTCTTCTGTTTGTGACTGTTGGGTCTGCTCCTCACTTTTTCTGCCTTTGTCTCCTAGCACCGAAGCTTTGTGTTCAGTTTTCCCATTACCCCAATGTTTTTTAAGCGTTTGTTTTCTAACTTTGTCCACCCCCCGTCCCCCCATAAGTTAACCATCTCTTATCCTTTCCCATCACATTCTCATTCCCCTCCCCCTTCTTGTCCCCCTACTCATTTAGATTGACATTTTGGTTCATCTTGATGTGTAGTATTCCACTGAAGTAGTTACTTGCTATGTCACCACTAGTTCATCTATTTTTAATTTTTGAGAATATTTTATTCTGTACCATCATTGTAATTGACTCTGTACAGCATTTACTTAATTTCAATTCCTGTTTACAATTAGCACTGCCACTCGGCACTTTTGATAAGCCAGTCTATTTCATGACCCACTCGCGTCAGTATGTATTTTGCCTGCCACTGGCACTTTTGTTAAGTTTCGTACTTAAGCCAATCTACTGCACAACCCATTTGCTTCAGCACGTACTGTGCCTAGAGCAGTATTTGTTTACTACTGTGCTTCATGGCTGTGTTTGCTAACCTATCTTTGCACCACATATAGCTGTTGTTTGGTGAGTTTCTTTTTGGTTCCTAATCCTGCAATCATGCTGATTTAAATTATTATTAATGTTGTAAGTTTACACTTTTAACTTAGAGTTTCAGGCTTTCCTATGTTAATATTTGATGACTGTGGTCTTTGATTTAATGCCATCATATCAATGGCTTTTAAATATGAATAATGCATAAACTGTTATGTAACAAGATTTTTATTACTAATTACAGATAATCTGAAGATGCACTAACTACAGTTCTGGCAACTATGAATGCTCTTCATTCCACGTTCCTAGATTATTGGAGGATAACAGGAAAGTTAGCAGAGATCGCAACGCATATCTCGAGAATATGTGGGTCATATTATTTGTGAGACTTTGGACATGGGAAAACTCTCAACCAAATGTGTTCCCAAACGTCTCAATGCAGACCAAAAGCATGGCCAAGTGGCTGCTTCACAGTAAATTTTGGTCCAATTTCACCACAATCTTGTGGCAATTTTGGATCATCTTGTCAACATGGATATACATTTATGATCCAGAAACCAAAGAACAGTCCAAAAAATGGAGACATAGTTGTTTTTCATGTCCAAAGAAGTTCAGAATACAAATAAAAGCAGACAAATTGTTTGAATGAAAGTACTATGTTGAACTTCTGACAAACTGAACCAACAATGGGTCCCAAACATCGTGGAAAGTAGAGAAATGGAATCTTGTTTCTGCACGATCATGCCCCTCCCCACAAGGTGACCATCACACAGTAAAAGCTGGCAGATTTTCGGTTTGAAATCCTCACACATACACCATATTCACCTGACTTAGCCTCCCTTAGACTAATATCTGTTCCCTAATCTCAAGAAACAGCTCAGAGGAAGATGATTTCTGAACACTGTGGAAGTGAGAAAGGCTGTGGAAGAGTGGCTTACAGCACAATCAATGTTTTGTTTTTTAGCTGGGCTAAAGAAGCTGAAATAAAGATGCCATAAATGTGTTGCACTGAAGGGGGAATATGTTGAGTAAATAAATATTTTCAAGCCCAGAAGTGCATTTTTCCTTTCCAAAGCCAATGGCTTATCAGCACCCCTTTGTAACAGATACTAGTTGAGATAGAAATGATACACAATGCTGACTGGCAATAGTGGGTCTGAAGAACTGTAATAGTTAACACTGAATATAAACTTAAATGTTAGAAAGAGCTATCTGAAAATATTGGTTTGGAGTGTGGCCTTACCTGGATGTGAAATGTGGAGTACAAACGGCACAGACTAGGGGAGAAAAGAAACTTTTAAAACATGGTTTTACAGAAGAATGCTGAATATTTGGCAAGTTCAGTAACTAAAGAAGATATACACATTGAAATGAGCACAACTTGACTAAGAGAATAGATAGTTTGATAAGATCCATCCTGAGGCATCAGGGAATAGTTGATTTAGTGACGGAACAAATGTGGGAGGGATCAATATCATAGAGTGACACTAAGGACTGACTACAGTTAACAAGTTCAAACGGATGTAGGCAACAGTAGTTATGCAGAGAGGAAGGGGCATGTACAGGATAGACTAATGAGGAGATCCATATCAAATCAGTGGCTCTGAGCACTATGGGACTTAACTTCTAAGGTCATCAGTCCCCTTGAACTTGGAACTACTTAAACCTAACTAACCTAAGGACATCACACATATCCATGCCTGAGGCAGGATTCGAACCTGCGACCATAGCGGTAGTGCGGTTCCAGACTGTAGCGCCTACAACCGCTCGGCCACTCAAGCCAGCCTCAAATCAGCCTTTGGACTGAAGATAACATAACACACTAAAGGAATGTGACTTGCAAAAACTGTCTAAAATAATTTTGAAAAAATTCTCTTTGGACTACTGATGATTCAATGGTATTCACATGTATTAGCACCCGCCTTTGGTAACAGGATTAAGAAATGTCGAAACAATGCCTCTTTCCTCATGCACAATTGCAGACACACAGAAACAAAAGCACATGCACAGAAATTAGTAGAATGAATGCACATATGCATGCATGCATGTTCTCATGTCCAAACATTGCCTCATCATTCAAGCAGTCTGCCATTCATCCACTTCTTTGTTCAACAATTTGTGCTGCGTTTGATGTGATAAAAAATGGCAGAAAAGGAAAACACGAAGGTGACTGTGGGTCAAACGGTATATAAATAAGAGAAGTACAAGAAATATAAAGTGCTGGCAATGTTTTGTTTGCAAATTTCAGGAGGTCACAGTGAGATTCTAGACTTTCTTCTTGGGAAACTGCAGTGATAGGCCTCCCAATCACATTTCAGTAACTGGCAACCAGTGACTTATATACCAATTTGAGACACTTATTTTGAATTTCAAACCACAGCACTTCACTGATTATTCCTGAAACTGAGAAATATTTTGGGCAGGTTCTTAGTAGTTATGTGTAGCTTAATTTGACTTTCAATACGTCATTTGTACTTTTTTTCACAAAAGTTGTTTATACAACTATCAAAAAATCTTGTTTATATGATGGACTGCAGCCTCAATTTATTTCATGGAAGAAAACATTGTCAGTTGTAGGATGTAAATTTATCTTTTATTTGTTGTGCTATTGACCAGTTTTGATTAAGGCATCATTATCAAACACCTATAAAAACATACCAAGTACAAAATAGTGAAACACAAAACTTTTGTAACAGTCTCAGGGTCTTAAACACATATATAGACCTTCCACATATCTTCCATTATCTTTTCAACTGTGTTCAATGCAGGGCATTCTAATATCGATTCGTGTTCCACATGTGAACTGAAAAATGGATTTGCACATCATATTTCATACAAAACGGCGAAGAATGTTACTATATATGTAAGCAATGGGAGGCACATTATGCTGAATTTATTACTGTCATTTATTTTTAGATTGTCATACAAGTTACATATTTCACTCTTCTGTAGGTGATACGTATTTATAGATGCTTGATAATGAAGCCTTCATCAAAACTAGCCATTAGCACAACAAATAAAAGATATGTTTACAGCCTACAATGAACAATATATTCTCCTGTCAATTCAAAATGTTACATATAGATTAATATCCTTGGACTCAACAAGTTTGGAGGGGGGAGGAAGGGGGGGGGGGGTGCTGTACACCACAGAATCCACTAGAATGGAGGTTGTGTTTTCCAATTTTGTATTCATCAATGTCCTCCATTACCATTTTTGGTAGTTTGTTGAGGATCTCCACCTACCCCATCTTTTACTCTTTTCAGATGTCTGGCTCCTCAATTGTCACGCTATAAAGCCAGCATACCATTAATATTTGTCCACAGTTTCCACATGCACTTTCCATAAATTTGTAGGCTCCATCTTCCCTGTTTTCCTACTTCCAGATTTACCTTATTCTTTACAGTAATATGATCAGAGACCTTTTATTTAACACTTGATGCTCAGGGCATCACATCTCAAATTTTTAATCAAATAATCTTTAAAACCAGCATTCCATATGACTTCTCTTTGTCTATAATCATCTATATATTTCCGTGTGCTTTCTTCGATATCAACAGACATTATAGCATATAAATTATCTTAAAGCATAACCTCACCACATTATACAATGAAATATACATGGGCCACAAGTACCTGTTATCTGCTAAATGGCGCAAGAAATTCCCACCGGACCCAAGAAACACTGTGCTTCATTATTTCCTCTCCCCTTTCCATAACATTATTTTTAAGTTTATTTCCTTTATAGAGCCCTTATAAATATTCCTCCCACATTCTGGTGTTCTCTTGGCTTGTGCGCCTCCATAGCTGAATGGTCAACACAATAGAATGCCATGCAAGAAGCCCAGGTTCAGTTCCTTGCTGGGTCGGATATTTTCTCTGCTCAGTGACTGGGTGTTGTGTTGTTTATATTATCATTTCATCCTCATCAACATGCAAGCTGCGAAAGTGGGGTCAAATAATAATAGTTGCCTCAGGCAACTGGCCTACCTGGCAGGCTGCCTTATCCACACACGCATTTCAGTGCTGGCTTGCCATGTTATCTCCAATGTTCATGCAGCTACTTTTCTTTTCTCCAAAGGTTTCTTTAATCTCCCTACACATGGCATCTATTCTATTAGCCATGCATGCTTCTATAGATTTGGATTTCTCCTCTGGACATTACTGCTTTGCAATTTGGCACTTCCTGACTTCCTGTCAATCTCACTTTTTAGACACCTTTATTCCCTTTTACTTGCTTCATATACTGCAATTTTTTATTTCCTCCATCTGTCAATTAAATTCAATAACTGTTTGAAAATATAATGTAATTGGATAGATGAAAATCTACTCACCAAGCAACAGCAATAGAACACACATATAAAAGGTATTGAAGTTTGCAAGCTTTCGGTGTTCCCCTACCACCGGTTTGCGAGTTGATTTTTTGTATCTACCTAGTTACATTATATTTTCAGACAATGAAAAATCTATGATGGAATATAACAATATTATGAAAAGGAAAGTTGCTACTCACCATTTAGCGGAGATGATGAGTCGCAGATAGGCACAACGAAAAGACTGTCACAAATATTAGATTGCAAACAAACACACACACACACACACACACACACACACACACACAAAAATGCAACTCACACATGACTGCAGTCACAGGCAACTGAAGCCAAACACCACACACCGAGCAGCAGTAGCAGTGCATGATGGGAGAGGTGACTGGGTGGGGGCAAGGAGGAGGCTCGGTTGGGGAGGGGAAGAGATTGTAGGGTACGGATGGTGAATAGTGACGTGCTACCAGTGAGCGCGCAGGGAAAGGTGGGGGGGACAGCGGAAAAGGAGAAAAGTAAAAAGACTGGATGTGACATAGGAATGAGGGCTGTGTATTGCTGGAATGGGAACAGAGAAGGGGATGGACTGGAGAGGACAATGACTGACGAAGGTTGAGGCCAGGTGGTTTACGGGAATGTACAATATACTGCAAGGAAAGTTCCCACCTGTGCAATTCAGAAAAGCTGGTGTTGTGGGAAGGATCCATATGGCACAGGCTGTGAAGCAGTCATTGAAATGAAGGATGTCACGTTTGGCAGCTTGCTCAGCAACAGGGTGGTCCATTTGTTTCTTGTTGTGCCTATCTGCAGCTCAGAATCTCTGCTGTATAGTGAGTAGCAACTATCCTTTTCACACTGTTTTTACATTCCATCCTGTATTATTTATTTTATATTGTATTCTGAGGTCTCGTCTCCTTAATTTCCTGCTTTTTGCAGTGTCCATAGTTTTAATCTGCAGTTCATAACTAATACACTACAGTTAGGACCACATCTCCTCCTGGATTTTTTTTTTTTTTTCAGTTTAAAATCTGGTTTCATAATCTGTCAAACAATTATACTCATACAATCTGTCTAAAACTGTCTCATGTCTCCAGGTCCCTTCCATGGTTACAACTCCCTTTCACAGATTTTAAACCACATGATTGCAATGATTAAACTGTGATCTGTGTAAAATTTTGCCAGATGGTTTTCACTTTCATGTCTTTCCTTCAGCTCATTTTTGCCAACTATTTTTCCTTTTCTTCCTTTTCCTACTATCAAGTTCCAGTCCATCACAAATAAATTTTCGTCCCCATTAACTATGAGAATAATTTCTTTTACTTCATTACACATTTCTTCACTCAATTCATCATCTGTAGCATTAGCAGTATTACTGTGATGGGTGTTGGTCTTGCATGTCTCTTGACTACAATAATGTGGTCTCTCTGGTGTTCACAGTAGCTGAATTCCTGTTTTCTTTTTCATTACTAGACCAACTCCCACTTTACCCCTACTAAATTTTTATTACCCTTAATGCCATAAATAATGTATTTTTCAGTCTCCTAACTTTCTAACTGCACATTTTGGTTAACAAATGTATTTTTTCTTTAAATCTATATTTCTTGCATAAGGAATTTCCCAGTCTTCCTTTCATCAAACTGGTAATAAAAATTGACCCCTATGTTTTCTTCCTTTGGCTGTTCCATACAAAATCATGGGGTAGGTGCTGAGGTACTGTTTCCTGCCTGACTGAAGTTATGACAAGCACCATTCCACTTAGTTTTCTCTATCTTTTTACCATGATTACGGTACCGGTAATTTGTTTTATGTTGCTTTTGTGACAACTCTTTGTCACTGTTCTTCATCATTAATTTAACAGATTTTATATGTTGGATTTGCTTCGTGTGATACCTTTTGCAATGCATTTTAGTCATCAATTTGGTTGATTCATTTTTACATTTCAAAATTGATAGATTTTTCTTTCACTCTAACTTATTTTTTCAAGCAAGCACTGTCAATTTTATTGTAATATATAACAACAAAAATAATCAACTATTGATAATACAATATAACTGGACAGATAAAAAAATCTACTCTCCAAGCAGTGGCAAAGGAACACTCACACACACACACACACACACACACACAAGAGGATTTACCTTTCACAAGCTTTCGGAACCAGTGGCTCCTGAGCCAGTGGCTCCTTTTTCTGGCAGAAGAGTTGAAGGGGAAGGAAGAGGGGTGAAGGAAAAGGACTGGAGGGATTTAGGGTTTCTTGAAACCTGTTTGTCCCTTGGAGTTACTCTCAAAGGCCTAACACTGAAAGACCCTGTTTCTGGATGTAATCCTGCTCTACACAACCATCTTTTACAGTTTCAAATACAGCACCATATTACACTGAACTGACTAATCTGCGACCTATATGCCTCAACTGACAGTTTCCACACCACCAGACTTCTCTCCTTCTACAAGATCTTGCAGTTATCTGCCCTCATGTTTCTGTGGATGGTACAATCTGCCAAGCCAACTTCAGACTGCAACAACATGCCAGACTTCACCTCAGAAAGCTATGCTACCTTCTCCTAAGCTACCTCAGCAGTGGTGTTTCCCTTCCTGTCCCTCTGCAGCTCCCCAAGCTTGGTCAACCTCCTTAACATCCCACAGCCTTCACCACTGCCTCTCAGACCTGTAATGAGTCATAATCACGAGAACCAGTCCAAGAGTACAGTGTTCTAACCCTTCATCCAAAGCAATCTCCCCGCCCCTCTCGAATTATCTGTCTTATCCAAGGGTCTCACTTTCAGCCCCAAACCTGCATTTAACCATGCTGCTTTGGTGGAGGACCTACATTCCTTTACATGTAATGTCAACTCTTCCTTTCTCTTCAGCTCTTTCTCCAGAAGAAGCCACTGCTCCAAAAGCTTGTGAAAGTTAAATCCTTTTGTGTGTGTGTTTCCCTGCCACCGCTTAGTAGGCTTTTTTATCTGCCAATTTATATTTACTGTAATATTTGATTGTTCCACCAGTGTTTTATGTAACTTTGCAATAATGTGCAACTGATTTCAGAAATTAAATTGTAATATAATCATTTTGAAAATTAATATTCAAAAGCTTTGTACATTATCTACAATAGTTATATCCTTGTATGATCCTTCCTAGTTATATCCTTGTATGATCCTTTCTGGCTGAAATCTATTGAACCTTATTTAAATGATTTTTACTATACATGCCCTTGTATTATACTGCATGTTGTGTTCAGATAGTTTATGGGAACGTAGCCAAATAATGTTTTTGACAATGGCTGATATTTGGACAGGTGCACATCCAGGCATGTTAAAAGCAAAACTGCAGCAAGTAAGTGCTGAGCAAGGGAGTTTAAAACTTCAGTTTGCAGAGCAATTCTGGAAGGATATCAAACACAGACACACACACACACACACACACACATATCAAACACACACACACACACACACACACACACACACACACACACACTGTAAACACTAGTGCCATCATACAGTCAAAGACGATCACATCACAAGTTATCTAGAGTGTAGGAAAAACTTTTCTGATTTTCTTGGAGAACTATTTATTAATCTCCTAGTTACAAACTTTAGTACTGAACTGTCAAAAGAAACAAAAGAAATTAACCAACAAACTCTTATTTTTTCTGTGAATATTCATTCTCCATAAACACACGAAACTTCTGTACAATATTCAGCTTCTCTGGAGTGTCACCAGTCTCGTCAGCAGGCAAACCCTTAAACCCCCCCCCCCCCCCCCGCCTCCAACCCACATTCAGCCATCCTGACAATCATTTGAATCTGAAGATGAGTAGTCACTTGGCCAGCGCTGCTTACATTCACCACATGTTTTAGTCCTGGGAGCCTCATGGTTATCACCTTCTCAGCATACATCATAAGCATCACTAGTTTTAACTTTTGTAACTCAACAGGGATCTAAATTCTTGGTCTTCAGCTTTAGTGTTGGTCCAGTTTGTGTTCATTTTACTGCCACCAGGTCACCAACTTCATACTTCATGGCTTTCTTCTGATGTTGGATGAAGCTAGCACAATTTTCTCCTTGCATCTTTCTTCAGTTTACTGCATCTCTCTTCAAATGAATTAATAATTACTTCTTCTAACAATTCTGTGATGTGAAGATCAGCCTGTGTGTGCATCTTAACTTCTATCGTTTTTGTCCCAATACTTCTGTCATTTGTCAAATTCATGGCACACTGACCATGCATTGGGCCTATCAATGCTAAGCTTAGCAGTGAGTAGCTGTTACCTGCTGCCTTGCTTCCATGTCAGTAGTTTTGTTATGATGAGTGATGGCGAGTAAGAAAGACAGTAATTTTATGATGTCTGTGTGTGTATGTACAAAAACGTATGGAGTGCCAGTAAATAATGAATGTGTTTCTATTACTCTGCTGTTTGTTGAATATGAAAGCATGTATGATATTTTCTAATTATATTTAAAAAATGCCTCCAACCATTACATTCACACAGAAGTAGAGTTTTTAGGGATTTGTCTGGCTCATCTAGTACTGGATATGAGATTTTGCCACCACAGCAACACATACCAACTGTATCTCCCTTCCATTCTAATGTGTTATGGTGCCTACATTTTTTATCCATCCCCTTATGATGACTAATTTATGATTAACAAAGTTAATAGATCATAATCAAATGCAACCTCACCAAAAGCCTCCTACATCCCACAAGTGAAGGTACATTTCTGTTTTTCATACAGCCTTTATTAAATGATGCTGTTGTTGAGAGTCTTCAAGAGTCTTGGAAGATATAAGAGATGAGTAATGCTCAGCGTGTAAAATGCAACAGGCTTGTGACTGTCGTAATGTCTCTGTAGCTCTTAAGGCTGCCTGACGTTCTGCATCCAAGTTTCAGTAGACATGATATTGCTCTGAGTCTTGTAGGACTCAAGTAACTTTCCCAGCTTGAGCTCTCTTAGAACTATGCACTAAATCAGACTTATGTTTTTCAGGCTTATAGTAATAGCCTCAAATATGGCTCTTGGGCTTACCATCTGAATTTATTATTGCATCTCCACCAAAATTCTCCAGCAATGCCAGGTAATGTAGTAACTCGCTGTCACAAACCATGTGCATAATAACTTTAGATTTGCAATATCACTGAAAAATCTATAAACACCAAGAGTCGCCAAGCATCGCACCAGTGTTGTCTGAGTGCCACTTATGTAGACTATATTTAAAAACGTTAATACTATTCAAAAAGATGCAAATGGTTCACTATGTCCTGACCAAATACCATCAGAATCAGTTCAGCAGTAGAGTAGTGAAAATGCAACAGAGTAAGTTACTTTTGCAATTAATAGTCCTGGTATTAGTATGGAACTATGGATTAAATACATTGAGAATTGAATACACCTTGTACTGATTATATTGAGTCATATTACGCAGAACTTATCAACCAATAGAAGCATTTCCACAAATATATTAAAGTTTAAAAAGTGAAAGAGTAAATAGCTTTTCCAAAGAGTGAATATTTTTCATCAGGGTTCAAGCACATTGTATGGACATCAGTTCAATGGCTTAGCTGTGAAAACATAATGGACAGAGTTATTTTCACATTTATATTAGTATGGAGGTGCGGATTGGCACAGATTAAACACTATGAGGATTGTATGAGCATTCTAATCTAGTTGTTATCAAATATGTGTATGACTTTATTGGCAGGGAGATCCCGGTTAGGATGTTCAGGAGCTTGGTGCAAGTCTTTTTACTCAACACCACTTTGGTGACTTGGATGTTGTTGTTGATAAAATAATGATGATGACAATGCACACATCCAGACACAAGCAGAGAAAAAACTGACACGGGCAGGAATTGAACTCAGGATCCCATATTCATGAAATGTTAATGGTAACCGCATGACCTCAAGCGGTTCATGCAAATTTAATGCACCAAAGAAGATATAAATGGCACATGACACTCAGTGGCCATAATGTGATGTTCTGTGTCTGATATTAGTACGGAAGTATGGATTAAATATGTAAAGGATTGTATAAACATTGTAATCATTATGTTGAATTGCATTACGTAGAACATATCAAACAATAAAAGCATTTTAACAAATGGTAATGTTCAAAAGTCACAAGGTAAATAGCTTTTTAAAAAAGAAATTATTGTTCCATATTTCACATTATACTCTTCAAATCAATAAATATACTGCACTACACACTTTCTAAAGTATCCTATGTTCTTTCTCAGCATTCAAGCTATCTATCGCATGTATAATACTAGTATAGGTTTTAGCCAAAGTAGAACTGAGTCTCTCAACCTGTCCACTGGCTTGAAGGAGACCCGTCATTATTAAAATGCATTTAATTCCTTCTGTAGTGCAGCATTCCTGGAATTTTTAAGTAGTAAAGCAAGTCTTAGTAACTACTAGAACAGGATTTCCCAAATTAATTTTCTGTAATTCCATCTTACTAAATGCATCTGTTGCTTTTGTGGTCTCACAGAATACAGCCAGGTAAATTTGGTAAATCAATAATACTTAGAAGGTAGTTGTATCCTTGTGTGTTGACTGCAGAAGTACAATACAATCCATGTGATAAGTATATGATTGTTCACTTTCTTTGAATAAAGGATGATGGTAACCTTCCTTCTTGGCTGATTTTATATTCACAATTAGACATTTTACACAATTTAAGATCTCTCTTTTCACCTTGTAGTCAAGTTTTGTATATAATGATCTTGTTTTAGTACCTTCTCAATTCGCTTAACTGCATATTTTGACATTTCTCATACAAAAGCTTTATTTACTTATTTATTTACACGTCTGGTTCTAAGGTCATGGAATGTGTCAGTACATGAAATTATGACACAGAAGTAATAACAGATAAAATAAAAAGTTATGAACCCAAAAAAAGACAACCATAAGTTTAAGTAAACACAATCAACAATATACCACAGTAATCAGTTTAACTCATCAAGGAACTTCTCAAAAGAATAGGAGCGACCCATGAGGAAACCTGTCAGTTCCGATCCGAAAGCATGTGGATTACTGCTAAGGTTTTTGAAGTCATGAGGTAGCTTCTTGAAATTGGATGCAGCAGTATACTGCACACCTCTCTGCACAAGAGTCAAGGAAGTGCAGTCCAAATACAGACTGGATTTCTGCCTTGTATTAACTGAGTGAAAGCTGCTAATTCTTGGGAATAAGCTGATGTTATTAACAAGAAACTATAGCAAATAATATATATACTGAGACACCAATGTCAGAATACCCAAACTAGTGAACAGGGGTCAACAAAAGATTCACAAACTTACACCACTTACTGCCCAAACTGCCCATTTCTGAGCCAAAACTATCCACTGAGAATGGGAAGAGTTACCCCAAAATATAATACAATACAACACAAATGAATAAAAATAATCAAAGTAGACTACTTTTTGTGACCAACGATCACTTACTTGAAATACCATTTGAACAGTAAAATTGGTAGTATTAAGTCTCTGAATAAGATCCTGAACGTGGGTTTTCCACTATCTATCTGGGCATCTAACTTTTCAGTTTCACTAATCATATGCCCATTCTGTGAAATTAAAATGTCGGGTTTTGTGAACTGAGTGTTATAAACTGTAAAAATTGAGTTTTACTGTGATTTAGCATTAGTTTATTTTCTACAAGCCAACAACTTATGTTATGAACTGCACAATTTGAAACAGAGCCAATGTTGCATACAACATCCTTTACTACCAAGCTAGTGTCATCAGCTAGAATAAATATTTGAGAATTACCTGTAATACTAGAAGGCATATCATTTATATTAATAAGGAACAGTAGCAGTCCAGCACTGATCCCTGGGGCACTCCCCATTTGACTGTGCCCCACTCACACCTCACATCACAGCCATTCTCGACACTGTGAATAATGACCTTTTGTTGTCTGTTGTTAAAGCAAGACGTAAACAAATTGTGAACTACTCTCTGTACTCCAAAATTGTGCAATTTCTGGAGCAATATTTTGTGATCAAGACAATCAAACGCCTCAGTTAAATCAAGAAAGATGCCTAGTGTTCGAAACCGTTTGTTTAATCCATCCAGTACCTCACAGAGAAAAGACAATATAGCATTTTCAGTTGTTAAACCACTTCTAAAGCCAAACTGTACATTTGATAGCAAATTATGTGATATAAAATAATCAATTATTACATACACAGGCTTTTCAATTACTTTCGTAAATACTGATGGCGTAGGAATAGGTCTAAAATAGTCTTCATTACCCCTTTCTTCCTTTTTAAAGTGACTTTACTAGTGAGTACTTTAACCATTTAGGAAACCGACCATTCTTAAAGGAAAAATTATAAATATGGCTAAAAAAAGGGCTAACACATGCAGCATAATACTTTAAAATTCTGATAGGCACTCCATCATGTCCATGAGAGTCCTTAGCCTTCAGTGATTTAATTATTGACTCAATCTTCCCCTCGGCAGTAACACAGAAGAGTATTTCAGACATCAGTATCAGAAAGGCATTTTCCAAGAGAGTTATATGATTCACTGTAGAAACTAAGTTTTTATTTAATTCACCAGCAATCTCAGAAAATTACTGTTAAATACTGAACAGAAATATTTTTACTACAAACTGACTTTATATTGTCGACCTTGTGCTGCTGACCAGGCACTTCCTTCACAACTGATCATATGTTTTTAATTTTATCCTGTGAATTAGCTATTCTATTTGTATACCACATACTCTTTGACTTCCCAATAACATTTTTACGCACCTTACAATACTGGACTACTGCAGCTTGGTTGTGACTACTTCTAACATTTTGATATAATTCCCACTTTGTTCTACATGATATCCTTATGCCACTAATCAGCCACCCAGGTTGCCTGTTACTGCTAGTACCCGTTTAGAACATTCTAATGGAAAGCAGCTCTCAAAGAGCACAAGAAATGCGTTAAGGGAAGCATTATGTTTGTCATCTATGTTATCGGCGGAATAAAAATCCTGCCACTCTTGGTCCTTAAGGAGATTAAAAAAAACTCTCTATTACCATTGGATTGGCTTTCTACATAGTTTGTAATTACATACAACATTTGTTTGAGTACAAAAACCTTTTAGCATTAAAATTTGTGCATCATGGTCTGAAAGGTCATTCATCCTTTTACTAACAGAATGCCTATCTAGTAATGATGAATGAATAAAAATATTGTCTATGGCTGTGCTACTATTCCCCTGTACTCTGGCTGGAAAAAGCAGTCTGCATCAAATCATATGAGTTTAGGAGATCTTCCAACATCCTTTTTCTTGCACAAATATTTAAGTCACTATACATAACTAATTTTTGATACTTCCTACCAAGAACCCTCTCTAGCTTGAGCAGAAATGCTCTGAAGTCAGAGTTTTGGGGACCTATAAACAACACCAATTAGAAGTTTAGTTTCACTAAATTTAACTGCCCCTGCACAACATTCAAATACCTGTTCAGTGAAGTGCTGTGATATATCTACGGATTCAACACTGCAGTGCCGTGATATCTCTACAGATTCAAACGAAATACTGTCTTTATGTACTCAACATACCACTATCTATGTGCATTATATATTGCAGACTGCTTCTAACTCTGCTTCTGAAAATTATGCTGCAATGAATGACTTCTTAGCTTCAAATTCACCAGCTAGTGATTGAAAAGTAAAACCAGAAAATTCTCTCAAGTGTTTATGATTTTTTCTGTCATCTGTAACTGTTTAAAAAATTAACTTATATAGAGATTTAACAGGCACAGAGTTTATATTTTTATTTACTTTTCTGATTTCACTTAACCTTGCCATTTCCAAATATTTTCTTCTTCTTTTCTTTGTCAGCTATTTCTCCTTGTGTCATGTTTAAAATTTCTCCTTGCATTGCTCTGCTACCGCTAATCATAATTAAAATGTGAATCTTCATCACAGATCCAAAATCATCACTCTTACAAATCACTACATCATTGGGTGCGAAACTGTGTTTAGGTAAGTTCATTGTAAACATTGTATATTAGGTGGTATTGCCATTTGTTCAGTTGATCTCAGAAAATCCCGAAAAATTTATAGGATAAACGTTTTTGATTTTCATGAAGAACTATTTATTAAACTCCTAGTTACAAACATTAGAACTGAACTGTCAAAAGTAACAAAAGGACTTAATCAACAAAGTCATGTTTTTTGTGAATACTGTTGCTCCATGAACACACATATCTACTGCACAATACTCAGCTTCTCTTGTGTATCACCAGTCCCAACAGCAAGGAAACCCTTAAACCCCCCATCCAAATCTTACAACAGTGAAAATTAATAAGCAACAGGTGATGTAGCATTAACTTTGTCCTTCAGTTTTCTGACAAGGGAGAAAGCAGCATTTCATGCAGAATCAAAGCAAAAACCTCCATCACTATTTATAAGGATACCTGATAATTTAATTTCAACTACTTCCTTAATAACACTATCTCAATAGCTGGTAGAACATGTCAGAATATCTGTGTTGTTATATTCCATAGGATGACCAGTGCCAAGACAATGATCTACAATAGCAGCTTGGCTCAGCTGGTGTATGATGTATGTTTGACACTTATGCACAGTATGCTATTCCTCCACAGTCCTAACAGTCTGGCCAGTATATGACTTGGCACAACTGCAACGACTACAGCAGACACTGGCCTTATGCAAACCAGTATCTTATTTTCTGGAAACTAAAAGGACATTAATCTTAGATGGTGTTTGAGAAACACATTTCACATCATATTTGCACAAAATAAAACCAGTTCTATTGGAAATTCTTCCTGTGCAATGCAGAAAGGTCATAGACTCTGGTGCCTTCTCAGTATTATCATCGCTCACCTGGTGTACAGTTTGACAGATATGGAGGTTTTTCCTTAAATTCTTCGTGGAATCCTGTTCTCTCCCTTGTAAAAAAACAGGGGGATAGAGTTAAAGTTACCTCACCCATTGGTTATTAATTTTCACTATCAATAACTTCTGATGTGGCCACGTTTGGTTTGTGATGGCACTAGTGTTTACAGTTTGCGTGTGCATGCGTGTTTTAACTTTCCAGAACTGCTCTGGAAACAGGTTTTAAATTCCCTTACACAGTACTTACTTGCTGCAGTTTACCCTTTTAAATGAAAGTGTGTGCACCTATCGAAGTATAGGCGATTGTCGCATTCCCTTAAGTTACTTGAACATTGTACATGCCCGGAGAAATTCGGGTCTCACACTGCGTGTGATGATTGAATTTTGATCTTATCCACTAATGAAGGATCTGGCACTTTTAAAGTAATAACTCTGTGAAGAAACTGCTTGTTTTATGATTAGACATCATCTTTGAGCAATTAGCCTGACTGTTTACAGGACTCCAGTGACAAACACAGCATGATAAGACATAAGACAGCAATTGCTCTTCCAAGGCCTTGATCTCACTGCTGAAGATGTAATCAAAGCACTGGATATTCTCATGCTGTATTAGTCCCCAATATACTTGCAAACATGAGCCCACAAATTTTTCCTATGCTGCTAGGATTAGCTTCATCCAGACTGCATTTTGTTAAGTGGTAATGTTTATACCTTGAACTTTTGAGGAGGAACACTAGAGAAATCCTATGTGGCTATGTGGAAGACAGCAGTTGTCTTCTCACTCCTCCAGCTTCCCAAC
This sequence comes from Schistocerca cancellata, assembly GCF_023864275.1. Classification (NCBI taxonomy): domain Eukaryota; kingdom Metazoa; phylum Arthropoda; class Insecta; order Orthoptera; family Acrididae; genus Schistocerca; species Schistocerca cancellata. The sequence goes on from NC_064626.1 coordinate 104,343,065, forward strand.
TGTCAGTTGTAGCTAGTGTGTTACAGCATTAAGGTAGAAGAAGAGAGGGACTGCAGAAATTCTGAAGGAACATGAATCTGAAAGGATTGTAATGGAATATATACTGTTGATTGCAAAAGTTGACAATGACATTAAAAAAATCAAGGATAATTGTCTTTTTTTTTTAAGATTTAAAATACTGTTGGGGAAAGGAGATCCTAGTGAAAATGGGAGTTGTCTGTGGAATTTACATTGAGGAGCTGTGCAAATGGTGCTTCGAAGTAGTAACTTAGGCCATAGCAAGCCAAGAGAGCTTCTTTACTGGTTTCAAAAGAGGAAATTAAATAATTCCTTTCCACGAGTCAGAGAAGTGGTATCGCCCCACAAGGGAATCAAAAAGATTCATGAATTTCTCCTCAACTTGCTCTGTGAGTTGCCAAAACATGCCGTATTGCATTTGAATATATTCACTTGGTGTATCAGGTGTATGCATAAAGCATACCACCAATTGTTTCAAAGTGTAATATTAACTTACGGACAAACAATTATCAATGATATGAAACAGGGGAGGAGAGACATTTAAAAGACTGTGACATAGAAAAACTAAGGGGGGGGGGGGGGGGGGGGAGCCAAAAATATGGAGGAAGAGAGAGCACAAGAGAAAGGACACCTGGAATTAACTTCATAAGTGTACTGGAAACAAAGACTGAACTGAACAAATATAGCTGTCACTGTGAGAAACTGCACTTTAGAGGGATATTCAAACAAATTTACTTAAGTATAAATAATTCAAGTTGTGCTTCTACACCCAAGAACGTTTCTCATTAATGTAACGTGACTTGCAATAACAAATCATTTATGAATTTATTTGCAATTTGGAATAAAACAACAGACTTGATCAAAAATGAAGAACATACCTCAAATTGAGATCTTCTGAAAACTTCAGACATGCATAGATAAATTCTTTCACTTGCTGATATACCTTAGGTACCATGGATGAGAACGGAAACCTTTTAGGAAAATCTGCTTGTTGAAGGTTTTGATCATAAAATGGAAATGAATCTGTGACACTGTCATATTCTTCCTGAGATGTCACCTGGGAATATATATTTTTAAGGTATCAACTGAAGTTACCACTTTGTAGTGCAATTTCACAGGATAACAAAACACAATATAAGCCTCAGTTCCAGAAAGCAAATAGTAAACGCACCTTAATAGGCAGGAAACTTTCTTCATCGAGAATTTCTCTGAAAACTTGAACCCAACGCTGCATTAAAACTTCATTGTAGTGATCTCTAATTTCATGTAATAGATCAAACAACTGATTCACAGAATATCCATAATTCTGAGGGGAAAGACAAAACAATAACATTAAAAAGAAGTTTCATAATATTTGACAAAAATGTGCTATAAGTGCATTGCAGAATAGCTATATATCATAATTTTATTCCAGCCACACATGTTACTAATTACAGTACTGCAATGTATTTATGTCTTCTGAAACTGAGCAAATAAGATGAGGAAAACAATGTAACAACTTTTAATAGAATATTGCAGCAATGCAAAGGTATGTATTTTTTTAAACTGAGAAAAAATTTGCTATTTCAATGGAAACATAGTTAGGTGGTAAATAATAAAATAAATATCTGAATAGTTTTTTTTATTTATAACGTAATGAATATTTGCAACAAGTAAAACTGTGAGCAGATCAGTACTTGAATCCAGAATCCTTCTCACCAATGTTCATTGCAGCTTATACTTCATTAAAGAGTACAAGAATATCACACTTATTATCTAAAAGTTTTAGAAATGGTTAATATGGTGTCCTGTGGATGCACAACATATATACACAAATTGGTTCAACTTGTCTCATATACAAGTGAAAATTGGTTCAACTTATCTCATATAAAAGTGAGATTGTCTGATGTTACTGTAGTCATAGCTATCTTTATCTTGTTTCCACGTTTGTCCACAGTTTTTGGAAAGCTAAGCACATAAATGCAGTTGATTACAGCCTGAGTAAAAATTACAATTAATGGTATCAAAAGACTATTGTAAAATGCATACTTATTGTAATTCTTAAGGTTATTGTTAAAAAATCCCACACATGCTTGTGAAAGTATAGTGGCCTTTGAGCTATTACAAAATAAAATCTCTCGAACTGTGCAACTCTAGAACCCAATACGCAGTATTTTGAAATGGTAATCCAGCAACATGTAACAGAAAACAGACTTCACACTGGTTTTTGAGCACTAGCTCTTTTTCCAGCAATACTGTGCATTTGGGTGTCTGCGTAGTTGTGTATGTGAGAATTTGTGCATATTATTGCAGGAAAAAGATCTAGTGTTTGAAAGCTAGTGTGACTGCTGTTTCCTGTTGTGTGTTACTGTGATCCAAGCATTTACAAAAACTGCATAGTATGGCTTCTATTTTACAAATTATCACATTGTTCTAGACTCACCAAGTGTGAAGAAAAGAAAAATAATGTTGAATACAACACTGCAAATTTTACTACTACTACTACTACTACTACTACTACTAATAATAATAATAATAATAATAATAATAATTTTATAATTTGTTGTAATCATTACTACTTTTGTTCTACGTATTAATATTTATATTTCACGTACTGAATCAGACACACAGCTGACTTGCCTGAACAAATGAATACGTAAATACTTCAAAAGCAGAAGTTTCCCTCCTGGTTTTACTGTGTTTTTGATTTTAGTTGTGTAATTACATATTAACTGATGTGCAAAACTTAATGAAGGAAGTAACATAACTATAAGAAACTTGGACCACACGTAGAAAGAACTGTTACAGTATAGTACAGAAGTTAACTGAAAAGAGAATGCAATGGGACGAATGCTTTTATTCAAAGCAAAATATGACACTGAATTCATTTCAGATTTTGACAGTCTTCTGGGCATTACAAAAGGTGGCACTTTGTTCTTAACAGGGCATGTGATCATCATGGGTGGTAATACATATTTTGCAATGTGGAGGATGAAAATGTATAGGCATACTGACTGCCTAATCTTTCAACACAATACACTAACCAATCAACATTATTGTAATACTGAACTCCTCTATGCATGTCTTTTCAGGGGTGCTCTTTGACCCAACTTCATTTTTACAGATGACAATGCATGATCACATTGAAGAGCACACGTGGAAGAGCTTTTGGAAAAAATGGATATTCAGCAAATGGATTGGTCTGCTCATTCCCCCTGACTTAAATCCCATGAAGCACGTATGGAATGCATTGGTAATAAACATTGCATCAAGTCCACATGCACCAACACCCATCCAGCATTTGTCAACTGCCAGGGTGTATACAGGGACAAGGAAAAAAAATTCCTGGATTATTCCCGGATGTTTCCCGGTTATCCTGTTTCAAAAATATGCTTTTTCCCGGGCGAAAATACACTTTTTCCGTGCTAAGTGACAGTAGGTTTTCCGTAGATTTTCTCTTGGAACTGTAAAACGTATCATTCCTTTGAATGGTTAACATTTTATACACTGTTGTAGAACTTCCCGGGGGAGAGGGGGGGGGGGGGGGGGGGAGAAGAAGAAAAAGACGGGACAGAGAAATTTTGGAAAGACTTTTACTGAAAAAAGAAAGGAGAGAAGTTTTGGAAAGACCTTTGATTTGCAGCAACACATACACTGCATATTTTCGTATTACGAAAGTATAAATTCGAATTGCACCAAACATAGCGCGTCAGTTTCCAGAGCATTGAAATAGAGATTGCGATGTCCTTTTGTAAGCCAGTCGTATCTCATGCCACGTGTTCTTGCCAGCCGATGACAGCAGATATTCAGAGCATAGGATACACGTTATAGTCAGCCAATAGCAAGATCACTGTTACATAGAACGAACACACAAAGAGGAAAAGTTAACGGTTTACATTAATATGCATAGCATAGCTACAAGAAACGCTAAGTTTTCACATATAATATTGGCCTTTTTTGCGTGTGTTGTACTTTTAAGATACATCACACAAATATGGCATTAAATTTAAAATTATGACAAATGTCTGATCTTCGGGGATCGAAATTCTTGTAAGTGGCTGGTCCTCAAAGTCAGTTTTAAACACTCTGTTATTTAGAAATTCATCCCATTTTCTCACACGTAGCATAATTCATATTGGCTAAAAAGAAATTTACTTTGAAAGTAATGCTTTTCAAACCACCATTCGCAATACTATCCGGAGACTGTTAGAAATAGGTTCGATTTAGCGGTTGCCAGAGAGGGGCAGAAAACAGACATTATTGCGCGTGCAGCTGCAGTAGTGTAGGAAGCCCACATGTTTGAATGTATAAAGCACTGAGAGAGCTTACATTCCACCATGAAAGAAACAGACATCATAGGATACTCATAAGAGATGCGCGGGATTAGCCGAGCGGTCTAAGGCGCTGCAGTAATGGATTGCGCGGCTGGTCCCGGCGGAGGTTCGAGTCCTCCCTCGGGCATGGGAGTGTGTGTGTGTGTGTGTGTGTGTGTGTGTGTGTGTGTGTGTTTGTCCTTAGGATAATTTAGGTTAAGTAGTGTGTAAGCTTAGGGACTGATGATCTTAGCAGCGTAGTCCCATAAGTTTTCACAACACATTTGAACATTTGATACTCCCAAGAACATCGGAATTTCATAAGCCACACTAAAATGCATCATTCGGCTTGAAGTGCACATTGGTTTTTTCCAGATTCACAATGAAGTAGGTCCCATCTGATATTAAGCTTTTCAGAGTGATTTTTGGGATGTAAATTTTCTTGGAGTACCAGTACTGTACGAACTCATCTTTCGTTCTTTATTATGGCATAATGACATACATGGCAGAAGTTGATAACGTGCACTTCAAATTCAAGGAACAGTTGGAACTAGCCAATACTGTGGAATGAAAAAATCCAAATTTCTTTAGCAAACTTGTAAAAATAACTTCATTTGTAAATATTTTTTTTAATTACCGCTACCAGTCACAAACTTTGTCAACTATTGTATTACTTATTTATTTAGCGACATGTTTCGAGGGAATACCTCATCTTCAGGCTAAATGGCATTACAAAAACAACTTTACAATAAGGTCATACTGATGTTACATAGTCTTTTCGTAAATGCTGTGGTCATCCTGTGGAAGAAGAGAAAACTTCCTAAGAGGCGATGTCACGTTGAAAGCTGGACTGATGTTTGCACAAAAATCAATCCAGCTTCCAAAGAGACATCGCCGGCCACTGTGGCCGAGCGGTTCTAGGCGCTTCAGTCTGGAACCGTGCTGCTGCTACAGTCGCAGGTTCGTATCCTGCCTCAGGCATGGATTTGTGTCATGTCCTTAGGTTAGTTAGGTTTAAGTAGTTCTAAGTCTAGGGGACTGATGACATCAGATGTTAAGTCCCATAGTGCTTAGAGCCATTTGAACCAAAGTGACATTGCCTCTTACTAAGTTTTCTCTACTTCCACAGAATGACCACGGACTATGTAACATGTGCACGGTGTTTTGTAGTAAATGGGTGTTTTGTTGTAAATGGTGCATTTCCTTTGCCACTAAAGTTTTATTTTTTTCCTCTCGTTTATATTTTATTGCTGCAGTTTCATTCTCCAGTAGCAGGACACATAAACATTCTTTGCTAGAGAATCAATTCTTACCAGTCAACATTAAAAATATTTAACTGAAAGCTAAAACAATGAAAAATTCCTGGAATTCCGAAAAATTCCCGAGTTTTTCCCAGTTTTCTCCCAGATGAAAAAATTCCCGGGTTTTTCCCGGATTTCCCAGTTGTCCCAGGTTGTATACACCCTGACTGCACTGGTGGAGGATTAGAATGCCCTGTCACAAGAATGCCTTACCAACCTTGTAACCAGCATGGGAGCTCATTTCAAAGTATGAATTGCCATTTGTGGTGATGACACACCCTTCTAAGAACCACGTCCTACATTTTGTAATGACCAGGGGACCATAAGGAATTGTGGTAACTTTAGTGTAAGTATTTTCTTTAAATAAAATTGTCATTTCAGTTTGTATCATTGCACCTTTCAGTTACGTTCTGTATTATACAGTAACAGATTTTTTACGTATGGTCCAAGTTTCATCCAGCTACATTATTTGCCAGTGACACATCACGTGGAAGTAACTTTCACCCTGAAGTTTTACACATCAGTGTATTTGTAGCTACATACACTAATATGAGTATGGTAAAACCAGTAAGAAAGACAATGTGATGCTCCCACACCCTTGATTGTTCTCCTTCATAATAAACTCTGTGGAGCATGGGAAATGTACAAGTGACATTCTAGTCAGTGCCATAATGAAAATAAAACTGAAGAATTACCATACAAAATCACTATGGTTCAAGTACAAAGAATTATCTTTGCATTCCACTTACCCTCAGAGTGGTGCTGAAAAGCATAATCAGGTTCTTTATTTTCAGCATCAGAGCAGCATCAGTGCAGTAGGCCTATAAAAAGAACCACTGTTAAAATTTTGTTCAGTAAATTCCAGATGCAGGTTAGTGAAAGGAACAGCCAAATGAGAACAATTAATTCAGTCAGTTGTAGTTTTATGTATTGGTTGGATTATTATATGTTCATTTCTTCAAAGGGAAACCAATCTTACATATCTCACATATCTCTGATACTTGACAAAGTGTCTATACATTTCTCTTCATGACTATGTACAGGAATATGATAATCTTATTAGGTGCAAACTGAAACTTGACAATACACTGGTTCAGACAAATGCAGACTAATGCAGACTGACTAATCGGAGGTCTGTACACTCGTTATAATACAGTATTTTAAATCTTCAACAAAAAGACAATTATCCTTGTTTTTTTATGTCATTGTCTTAACTTTTGCAATCAACAGTATATATTCCATTACCTCCATGTGGAGAAAAGGTTCTACGTTAGCAGCAACCTCATTGGCTGCGTTACATATTAAGCAGAATTTGGTCCATCTCGTAGTGCGGAGACGGACGAGCGCTGCACCTGCGCTGTTGTGCTTAGTGGGGCGCGCTCTAGTGGGAAACTTGTGTACGCGCTGACTACGCGGAACTATGTACACAACACTGCATTTCACAAGAACGATGTTTTCTTAATCGGTGTTGATTGTGTCAATAGATTGTTCTCTATTTCAAGGACATCACAGCTAAGGATTCCTCTGCATTATTACAACTTAAACAGAGCATGCGTGGATAGTGAAATTTTCAAGAACTGCTTCCACACGCATTTTGTACCCAAAGTTCAGCAATTTATAGAAGCCGCAGAAGATTGTTCTATTGCTCTGTAACCTGTTTTACATCCCAATGAGAGGATTCTCATACGCTTTTACTTCTGAATGTGAATGGTATTATACAGTCAATGGATCAGGGCACAATTGCATCGGTAAAACAATACTACCGGTCTGGTCTACTGAGAATGCTAATTTATGCAAAGTTGATAGATCCAGACACAATAGATGGAATTTCTGATACCTGGTAGGAAGTCAAACAACATACACAATTTCAATCATGGAGGAAAATTCTTCCAGATGGAGAAGAAAATGATGTACATGGTGGCAGCCAGCCAAGGAATATTCTAGGAAATTGGTTTAAAAAATTTATTTCAAAGGCCCAGTCAAATCTTTAAGAGTAACTTAGGCCATGACTACGTGACACAAGTTGCTTGTCTTTCATAACTGAGGCAGTTCTGTCCAGTTAAAGCTGCTGACAAGAGATACCTTGAGCTCTCTGCTGAAACTGCTAGCAAATTCATGCCATTGGTTTAGCCAATAGCATGCGCAGGATACCGATCACGTGTACGGACACTGGAGTGTTCTGCAGTGCAGAACACAGTTGCTTTTCTCTCTTGTAATCCAGACCTCGAGCAGAACAGACGTCCTTTTGGAAGGCAGAGCGCCTCTGGCTCTGCTTTTCATGACCGGCCACCAATGTAAGTTAATGAACCGCTTCCCCTTCCATTGCCCATTTCCATTAATTCTTCAACCTCCTAGACTGGCCTAAACCTAGTAACACCTGGCTCTAAGCGCACCCCTTGTACACCGTAAATTGAAATACATCCTCTTTATTCTACCTGATTTCCTATTTTGTCATTTAACAGCAGCCCTGGATGCCCACTCTCTAGTCCTGACCACTCAAGCTCTTGCACTCTGTCGTCACGAGGCATATGCAACAACCACCTCCTCCCTTTCCCTAACCCTGTATACATTTACAATTGGTGACAAGAAGTGGGATCATATACTTTTCCAATGATCTTCAAGGTAATGGTGATGAAGAAACAACTGCACAAATAATGAATCTGGCAATAGGTTTAAATGGTTTTGAAGACATCAAAGAAGAAAACTTGAATAAGCAGCTGAAGTACTTCATAATGTATAATGCAAATTGTGGCATAAATCTAAACACTGAGTGCTGTAACAGCTTGAAACACATCTTCCAATAATAATATTCAGTTTATTTAGCAGTAAAATATTGTAAAAGGGGTCTATTTGGTAGAGCAAGACTGTATTTTAATTGTTTTGTGGAATATTATGAAACAGACGCAATGGAAAACATTGAGTAATAAATAGGCCGAATTATCGCTTTTGCCTGCGAGAGCGCAGCACTGTAAATAACATCGTTGGCTTGTTAGCGTTCCATGATTTTTAAAAAACTTATGTATTCTGTGACTTTACTAATGATTTTTTTTCTGATAGTAGACTTGACTAGGGAAGGACGTATTTTCAAAGGAGGTGTACTTCTACTGTTAAAAAAAGAAACAACAGCCGACATTGCTGCGAGATATCAGAAAATATTAATTTTTGTCAATATACGCTCTTGTAAGAAGCTGAATATATACTCTAATAGTTGAGCACTGAGAAGAACGTTTTTATGAAATAATAATTGTTATCTTAAAAGGTAAAATTTTTCTTATTTCTGAAGTGAATATTATGCTCATCTTTCCTTTCCTAGTAATTACGATACAAAGTGCAAGCAAGCAGAAGACTTAGGATTTTGAATTCTAGGTAGTACTGTGCGATCCCTGTTTAATAACACAGTCTTTTGGAATGAACAGATTCTCTTTGCGTTGGCTGCTAAGAAGATGTTTAACCTTGGGTGTGCTCGATTGCACTCCAGAGACGCCACACATTACTGCAAAATTAATAATTTACTCTTTTTCAGCCAAGAAGACAGTAATGAAGATAAACAGCACTAAATACTTTATTTTTGATGAAAAAGTGAAATTCAATTTTCGTATTCAAAAGTAACAACAAAGGACAGATTTATTTAAATAATTTAATACTAGGAAGGAAAGAGGACCTGGTAAGAGTAGAGAACAGTAGTTTCAATCAATCTTGCAAAAGAAAGTTTTAAGACTGCCTGTCTGTTTGTTCTTTTTGGTCTTATCAGGAACACATAATTTTTCTAGTGGCCATGGGAGGGTGGTCCTTAGAAGATCACTGCATATGAACCCGGCTTCTAATACATGAGTGATGCTGAAATTGTGACTGCTTCTTCACAAGGAAAAAAAAAGTGACCATGAAAATCAGGAGGAAGACAGTGACCTTGTCAGTCACTGTAACGCACTGCAATGTGTTGATATGGTGTACATTAATTTGTGGTCCACTTTCTTTCCTACATTTCTCATTTACTAAAACTGTTGTCTGGTATCGCTATTTTTGAATCATCATCATCTTAATAGATGGACATGAAATTTACATCTTCACTGTTGATGATATTTGGCTATTTCATCTGAATATGTCGCAATTTCTGAGGTTGCTGTTATGGTGGGGCCTGAGAACACAGCTGTTTCGATCTGAATACTTACTGGATTTCACTTCTGTGCTGACGTGAGGATGTTACAATGTCTCTTGATTCCAAACTTATCATCTGCCCGTTGCTCTCTCATTGGCTGCATAGAACCAGCAGCTGACACACCACATTTCATTGCCATCACACGTCACAGTGAGCACTGACAAGATCACAGCACGAAACATTTAAGTGCACCACTTGCTACTACCCAGACTCTTACACCTCCTGCAGAAATGAATACTACTGTCAAGTGTTTGTCCAATTTTAAAATCAATTCAACTCTGACCATAAATGGATTCAGGCAAACTGCAGTATAAAAGCAAAAATGTGTGGTATAGATTCCCATGGTTGAAAATATGATGCAATTTGCTGCCTGCTCACTACTCCCCTTCCTGTGCTCATCTTATTGTCGGTCAAGCTGGTGTCACTGTTCCTTCTTCACACCTTCCTTAGTGCTATGCTTGAGCAGGTGTGAAACGCAGACTGCAATATCTTCCAGGGTTCAAGTCATATGTTACAATAGCAACTAACATATAAATAAAAGATTGCAGTCACAGTTCAGTACATTTCACTCATCCCGTGATATATTGACGTTCGTTGGTACTATCTCCACAATGGGTCTTGCCGCTGTAATTCATTCTCACAACAACAATGACAATCAGTTGAATGTGATTTCTTTTGTTTGTTGGAAATTTAAATGTGGATTAATTTTCCTCCTTGTTTCATCTTAAAGACGCCATCTTGTTCTAAGGCTGATTAAAAACTGGTAAAATTTTAACCCAATATTTTAATACAAGAACAGCAACTGAATTTCTCATTTGCAACCCACTTAGTAAATCATAACAATCTCTCATAATCAAATAATGTATTGATCTGGGTTCACAATCGAGTAATGTTTTCTGAAAGTCAATATATCTGTTTTTGAATGTTACCTTTACTTAAAATGCAGCATTAATATTTGTACACAATATCAATACACGTATGAGAAATTTTATGGAAACCTGTTCAAATGCTACAAAAGTTTGGAAGATGATAGAGTATAGCACTGTCTTTCACAAAATCGTCAAGTTTTAAGCAGAGCAAAAGACTGTTGTAGAGGCTAGTCCATAGTTTCTCGTCTATCCCTTCACTAGCAGTGCTTGAATCAAATGTCATGTGGTTGTTTCAACAGCGTTGATACCGTACTGAGTGCTTCAGAATACTGGGAAATCTTGAGTCTGTTGAAAGCGAGTATTGTTTGCCCAGCCCTGCCATTCTGAATTCTTCAAAATAAATCTGCATGTGACCTCAACAGCCAAAGCTTCAACCGTCAGTGTAAGACGATCCTTATACACTCTATTAAACGTGGTAAAAATGTTAAACTTTGCATCAATAGTTTAATCTCTGAATGTAAGACAACCCTGTATTTTCTGAATGACAAATTTTGGAAAAACCTTATCTTACCTAATTGGGTAAGTAAGGTAGTTTTATTCATTTGAAACAATGAGATGCTTTAGCCTTGAATAAACAAAGTCTGAGCAAATCTGTACAGCTACAAGGTAGCTGCATGACAACGTCTGTGGCTCTGGAATTCTGCTGATATAATTATTGTTCACGTACCCTCAATAAAATATGGACTTTTGTTATTGTATCATTTTTGATAAAGTGTTGCAAGTGTAACATGAATGTAGCCAAGGTGTACTGAACATGGTAACACACTGTACCACAGATGGATATATAAAAAACATTTACTGATAGGATGTTTCAGCATATGCAGGCCATGAGAGATAGCATCCTGGACTCTTCTAGTATGATGGTTCCCATGTATGTGAAACACCAGACAGGTGCGGCATTTAAACTTGCTGTGCTCAGGAGTGGATAAAATGGTAGCACAAGACATGTAATTGGCCATCTTTGAGGGGTGGGCTTAGGAAAGGTGCCAATGTCTCAGCAAGACACCTGTATGGAACATCAATTTTTAAATGCAGTCTAACTCAAGAATGAGACCAATTTCCCTGGATGTTTGCATACCATTTGAACTGCTTACAGGATGCTGGTCTTCAATCTCATGGGGCTGCTAATAAAGAGGACCTCTTTAATGATAAAGTTTCTGAAAATTTGATCAACATAAAAATTAATTTCTGTTCCTTAACAAATCAAATTCAATGAAGAAACTTCTTTCATATACCAAACATGAATAAAAAAACTGTACAAGAATACAAAAGGAACGAAACAGGTGGTGAAACAACTAATCACAAATAAAGTTTACTTACTGAATGAGTTTTCAGAGTATTGATTATCTTTGATCGAGCCATATTCCAAACCTCATCCAGGTACGTTCGATTCACAAGACCATTCCCTGTGTTCAAAACATGATCCTCTACAACGAAGAATCCAACAATTCCATGGATGTATGCCCGATATCCGGCAAGTGTTTCATGCTGAAATATTAATATTGCACCATTTGGTTCTCAATTAATTGAAAAAATGACAAGACATGACAAACACACAACATAAGAAAGTACTAGTTAATGAACTTTGAATCTGAAACATAGAACACATTGTAATTTTTTTGTTTTGTAAAACAATTTAAGCTAATCATTAGAAAAATGAAGTATAATCTAAGTATATGCTGCACTTAATAAAATTTAGATTGCTCATAAAGTGACCAATAAGATTTCCTCTAAAATGTAGTATTTAAACCAGTCTTTTACTTAAGAGGTTTTCATTTAAATTAATGATCAGTTTCAATAAGTAATGATCATCTGCAGACCAGTCTGAAATATGCAAAAGGAATGTGCATATAATTACAATTATATCTTTCAGACTGACTGAATTTCATCGTCACTTATTTAATTTCATTAACAAAATAAGATAATAAAGCCTTCCACATTTTACACATGCAGATATGGCCTGCTGGGGACATAGCGACCATTATAATTCATATTCAGATGAAACGGCATCAGGCTGCACACAGTCTGATTTACTATAACCAGTTTCACTCATCAGATAATCATTGACCTGATGGAAAAAAGTTTTGGGATTAAAGGCACTACTCAGTTCCACAGCCAGTTTAAGTCACACAGTTGAGCTGCATGTCCACATAGAAAATAATGACTGTAGCTTGCCCTTGCTTTCAGTCTTTTGCAGTACCAACACAGCAAAGTGATGCTGCCTAAATATCATAAGGATGGATCAGTCAATCATCCAGACTGCTGCCCCTGCAACTACTGAAAATGCTGCTGCCCATATCTAGGAGGCACAGGTTTGCATGGCTTCTTCACATATACCCCTCCATTACCATTGCACCTACAGTATGTCTATCCATATTGTTAAGGCAATCAAGCCACCCTATTCTGGCAAAGTTGATGGTTGAGGGAAGATAGGAAAGTTACCAAAGAATATGGAACAGTAAATTTTCTGAATGTACCCACCAAAAGGTACACATTTTCCTCTTTATATGTAATGTATCCTCCCCATGAACCATGGCCTTCATCACAGTGGAATAGCTTGTGTGCCTCAACAATACAGATTGCTGCGCAACCACAACAGAGGGTTATCTGTTGGGTGGGGGCAGACTAAAGAGTGATTCCTGAAGAGGGCCACAGCAGCCTTTTCAGTGGCTGCAGGAGCAACAGTCTGGATGATTGACTTGTCTGGCCTTGTAACATCAGCCCACATGGCATTGCTGTGCTGGTACTGCGAACATCTGAAAGTAAGGAAAAACTACAGCTGTAATTTTTCGCAAGGGCATGCAGCTCTACTTTATTGTTAAATGACGATGGCATCCTCTTAGATATAGTATTCTGACAGTAAAATAGTCCCCCATTTGGATCTCTGGGGAGAACTACTCAAGAAGACATCTCATCAAGAGAGACAAAAATGGCTTTCTACAGGTCAGAGCATGGAATATTAGGTCCCTTAATCAGGCAAGTAGGTTAGAAAATGTAAAAACAGACATAGGTTGATGCTACATATAGTGGTAATTAGGGAAGTTTCATGGCAGGAGGAAAGGACTTCTGGTCAGGTGAGTATGGGCTTATAAATACAAAATCAAATAAGGATAATGCAGAAGTATGTCTAATAATGAATTTAACTGTGGTGGAGGCTGGAATTAGAAAGTAAGAAAAGGAACATATGGAAAAAAAGTTGGTGAAAATGGACCAGGAGAGAGGAAAGAGGAAGCTGCATGGTAGAATTTTGTACAGAGCATAATTTAATAATCACTAACACTTGGTTTAAGAATCATGAACGAATATTATATACATGGAAGAGACCTGGGGGCACCAGAAGGTTTAAGATTGATTGTATAATGGTAAGACAAATTTTGGAATTACATTTTGAACTGTAAGACATTTGCAGGGGAAAATGTGGACTCTGCCCACAATGAACTGTAGATTAAAACTGACAAAATTGCAAAAAGAAAATTAAGGATATGGGACCTGGATAAGTTGAAAGAATCAGAGGTTACTGACAGTTTCAGAGGGAGCATTAGGGAGTGACTGACTACAATGGGGGAAAGGAATACAGCAGAAGATGAATGGGTAGCTCTGGGAGATGAAATAGTAAACAAAGCTGAGAAACAAAATAAGTAAAAAGACAAGGCCTTGTAGAAATCCTTGGATATCAAAGGAGATATTGAATTTACTGAGGGAAGGAGAAAATGTAAAAATGCAACTAATGAAGCAGATGAAAGGAAATACAAAAGCCTAAATAATGAGAGTGACAGAAAGTTTAAAATTACCAAGCCGATTAGATGACAAGCCTATAGAAGCACTTATAACAGGCTAAAGATACATTATGTGAACAAAAGTATCTGGACACCTGGCTAAAAATGACTTACAAGTTCGTGGTGCCCTCCATTGGTAATGCTGGAATTCAATATGGTGTTGGCCCACCCTTATCCTTGATGACAAATTCCACTCTCACAGGCATACTTTCAATCAGCTGCTGGAAGGTTTTGTGGGGAATGGCAGCCCATTCTTCATGGAGTGCTGCACTGAGGAGAGGTATTGATGTTGGTTGGTGAGGCCTGGCATGAAGTCGGCGTTCCAAAACATCCCAAAGGTGTTCTATAGGATTCGGGTTAGGACTCTGTGCAGGTCAGTCCATTACAGGGATGTTATTGTCGTGTAACCACTCCGCCACAGGCTGTGCATTATGAACAGGTGCTCTATTATGTTGAAAGATTCAATCGCCATCCTCGTACTGCTCTTCAACAGCGGGAAGCAAGGAGGTGCTTAAAACATCAATGTAGGCCTGTGCTATGATAGTGCCACACAAAATAATAAGGGGTGCAAGCCTCCTCCATGAAAAACATGATCACACTATAACACCAGAGTCTCTGAATTTTACTGTTGGCACTACACACGCTGGCAGATGATGTTTATTGGGCATTCGCCATACCCACACCTTGCTATCGTATTGCAACATTGTGTACCATGATTCGTCACTCCACACAACATTTTTCCACTGTTCAGTTGTCCACTGTTTACGCTTCTTACACCACGCGAGGCACTGTTTGGCATTTACCAGCATGATATGTGGCTTGTGAGCAGCGACTCAACCATGAAATCCATGTTTTCTCACCTCCCGCCTAACTGTCATAGTACTTGCAGTGGATCCTGATGCAGTCTGGAATTCCTGTGTGATGGTCTGGATAGATGTCTGTCTATTACACATCACGACATCTTCAACTGTCGGCGGTCTCTGTCAGTCAACAAGCGAGGTCGGCCTGTACACTTCTGTGCTGTATGTATCCCTTCACATTTCCACTTCACTATATCTTTAAACAGTGGACCTAGGGATGTTTACTGGTGTGGAAATCTCGCATACAGACATATGACACAAGTGGCACCCAATCACATGACCACGTTCGAAGTCCATGAGTTATGCGGAGTGCCCCATTTTGTTCTCTCATGATGTCTAATGATTACTGAGATCATTGATATGTAGTACCTGGCAGTAGGTGGCAGCTGAATAATGGCAGGGGGAAAATACGAATGTGATATATATATTTGGTGCTTAAATAGTTAAAAGGAAAATTTTGAAAGAATAATGGAAAAATATTTGGAAATACTCACATTCTGGGTGAACTTTAACTGGCACTAATATAAACAGACCTTCAATATTCAATACATATATTCAGCATTTAAAATTCATAAATTTTATGTACATCCTTTTTTTGCTACCGCTATTGTGCATGGATATTGGTATGGCAATATTGGTTCCGGATCAACTCTCCTCTGCTCACGCAAATTCTTCTTGTTAGCTCCAATCCTCTTGACGCAGGATTCTCAGTGTGGGGTGGAATAATGAACAGGAAATAACTGTGCAAATAAACTTTGCTATCTTGATAACAACTTTTAATGTACAGTTGCAATACACATTTTTTTAACAATATTGACTCGACGGAACTCGCAATATGTCCGCCCGCTATCGCGTATAGAGATGAACGGACTTTTTAACAGTATTAACTCTGTGGAGCTAGCAATATGTTCCCCCAATATCACATACAGACACAGACAGACGAATCTAAAGTAATTTAAAAAATAGAAGAGCATTTATTTACCTCTTTCATTTTATGTCAATGTTATAAAAGAAAAGAAATAATAATAATAATAATAATAATAATAATAATAATAATATGTTACATTATACAGCACAATGCACCTGATATGAAAAACCAATGTTTTTGGCAGTGTCCGGATACTTTTAATCACACAGTGTAGACACAGCGCAACGTCTGTTTTACATTTTTGTGGGGTCCACAATTAAAAAACGTTAAACTGAGAAAAATGAAGAACTGATGAAAATGTTAAAACCTCCAAAATATGAGCAAAAACAACTGTAATTGACATATATAAATAAAACTCATAATCCTCACCAATTGTATAAAATCTATATAAGTGAAGGAAATTTAATGAATAGTACAAAATTCAATAATCTGTGGTAATGAATTTAATCAGTTCTTAAAAATTCACAGATGAGTAACAGCAAGTAAAAACTCATTAAAAAAATTTGAAATTGGTATCTGGGTACAAGGTAACTGAGCTATTTTCCGACATACTACGACCACAAATTATACATCAGAACATAATTTTCAAGATATCATGGTGAATTAAAGCAAAAACTGTGAATAATGGTGAAAGGCATCAGAATCTAACATGTGTTGGTGTGTGTTTTCTGCTTCTGCAGCCAATGGCAGTTTAATTTGGTCTAGTAGACTTCAAGCCGCATACACACTAAGCTTGGAACATGTTTTTGAAACATTTTCTGGCTACTTGGTATGCCCATTGTTTGGAAACATCTTTCAAAACATGGAAGCAACTATCCACAGCAGTGTCAGCAGAGATCAAAGGAAACAATGTTTCAAGCCAGCTGCTGCATGTGACCGCTGCACAGTGAAAGTACATTTTTATATTTCACATTGTGCTGTTTGTTGTATAGAGGTGTTAGGTGTAAGTGATTGTTTTCTGTTGCTGTATTAAGTTTTTCCAAGGGAAAAATGCAGTGGACAAGGACTCTGGAATTGCTATCATTGTACCAGATTGACATCTGCTTGTGGATTATATGAAGCAAGCAGTACAAGAATAACAACAAAACAAGACGTTCTGAAGAAAACTGCTGCTACATCTGGTAGAATATTGAGAAAGACTGCATATAAAACAAAATAAGGTTGTCTATCATAGCTTGCTTCCAAATGTGAAATAAATACTCAAGGCTCAGGAATGAAGCTCTCGTTGGAAAAAAAAAAAAAAAGAAAAGAAAAGAAAAAGAAAGTTTGGTTGTAATTGCTTTGCTGAAATTTCTATCTTTTTTTAAGAAATGGTGATACCATATTTGCCAGAGATTCAAAATTGTTAGAAGATATACATGAAATTATGGAAACTAGAGCTGTCTTCCATACTCAGATCCCATACTTAGCAAGTTTTTCCCAACAGTTATTCTATGGTATGTTTTTGCTCACCAAATATGACGACTGTATGCAAACCAACAAATGAATTTCTTACAACAACTAATCTGATTTTATGAACTGTTACCAACTACTATACAAACTTACCATCAAATTAATATCATAGTTTTAAAACCAATTATGGAATACTTTAATAAAAGCAAGCTTATTCTGTAAAATTACGCAACACTGTGAGATGCTTATGGCCTTCAGGCCACAAATCATGATAAATAAATTTACAAAAAGAATGAATGATGATGACGTCTGTCATTGTGTTTGTGTGAATCTTTGAGTATTAATAATGCAGCTCATGTATTACAGTTTCCTCACCTCTGGACATGACATGACAGACAATATGAGAACAAAGCAACAAGTAGCATTGCAGACGATGTGAATAAACTGAGAAATGTTCACTGCCAGTTTGGACAGAGGCAAGAAACGAAGTTGGAAACAGATTTGAAATACTGTAGGAAAAAATGTTTCCAGTGGCAGTGTGGACGCAGCTTCACACTACTTTTTGCACTTTTACTGTCACTGGTGGGTTTTTGACTATCAACTTTTAGGAGCACTTCTGAATGACCCCTGTGTGAACTGTGTGCATATTCATTTCCCTCACAGTGTGAAGCGTATGTGCACAGTATGGCACTTCAAAGCAATGGTGCATTGAATGTATATCACAAATATGTCACACTTATCATTAAATGTCAATTAATAAAGATCAATGCTGTAAGGCCTCAAGAGATTTTATGATAACTAATGCATAGTACAAAATTCAGATGAGGAACCTGAAGCTTAATGTATAATGTCATGGTTAGCTGATTTAGAGATCACAGGTTCGCAACTTGCTGCATGCAATTTTTTTTTTAAACTTTGTGTTGTTATCACATTCATTATGATCATAATACAATATGTTCCGCAATATTCAATGCTGTTAAACATTTCTGTCTGGTTAGAGATGACATAAATATCTGTCTGTTTATCTGTCATGATTCCCGAGTGTGTGGTTAGACAGAAACCTAAGAGGACAGCTTACTTTCCTGTGAATGGAACGAACAGCAATGAAATGCATATTGTGACACAAATATATAGCTTTTTATTTCCGAATATGTAGCAATTTATGAGTGTGTGGTTAGGCAGGAAACTATGAGGACAGCTTAAATCGCTGCAACTGAAATGATGAGCAATAACATTCATACTCTTCCTTGTCACAAATATGTTGCACATTGTGCAATCACAAATATATTTCCCTAAAGAGTTCTTGCTACAACTGAGATTCTCCTCTCACTAACATAGCCATAAACATCAACTTGATGCTATACCGACTGATTAATCTATAGTCTCATTCCTTGTTGCCTTTTCAGTGCCACCACATTATGATTACATCAGTTCCTGCAAAAAGTAGTCTGAAATATAC
Organism: Schistocerca cancellata; assembly: GCF_023864275.1. NCBI lineage: Eukaryota > Metazoa > Arthropoda > Insecta > Orthoptera > Acrididae > Schistocerca > Schistocerca cancellata. Next base: position 104,362,176 of record NC_064626.1, read on the forward strand.
TCAACCCATCATAATTGCACAGTGAAGCTAAATGTTGCAAGTTGTGTTGGCAATGCCAATAAAGAATTATGTCAGCATTTCCTCTTTCATGTTGCCCCTCTTTGCAACAGTGTAAAATATTCCCTTAACTCTGCAATCACTCATGGTGCGAACCAGATGTCTTATGTCACTTATGACTTGTTTAGTCACATCAAATGTCAATAGGAAGAAAATGAGATGAAGTCAAGTGAGATTTTGAGTAAGAACATTGAAATGACTAAGTCTTACTTGAAAGAAAAGTAAAAACAGGAATTTTTTTGCATTGATCTTATGGATTTTTCACAGGGGCTACAAATTTATAGTGTAAAATCCAAAAAACATAAAATCGGAGAATGTAAAATCGAAGTTCCACTGTATCTACAAGTAGGAAAATTAAAGAGGCCTTTGAAGAAACGAGAAACAGCTGAATGAATGTCAAGAGATTGGATGGAAAACCAGTATCAAGCAAAGAAAAGGAGGCTGAAATGTTTATGCAATGTACAGAATGGCTATACAATGGAAAATGAACTTTTAGTCACTATTATACAAAAGGATGAGGATGAAGATAAGAGGGGACATGCGATACTGCAAGATGTTTTTGACAGTTTACTGGAAGGTCTAAGCTGAAACTAGGCATTTGGAGCAGAAGACAGTCCCTCAGAACTGCTGAGATCCTTGGGTGAGCCAGCAATAAAAAAACTATTCCACAGGATATACGAGATAAGAAAAATACCCTCAGACTTCACGAAAGATGTGATAATCCCCTAATTCCAAAGAAAGCAGGTGATGACATGTTAATATTACGAGACTATCAGTTTAATAAGTCTTGGCTGCAAAATACAAATGTCCTTTACAGAAGAATGGAAAAAATTGTAGAAGCCAACCTCATGGAAGAGTTTATAGCATTTGTAGATTGACAGAAAGATTTTAGCAATGTTGACTGGAATACGCTCTTTGAAAATCTGAGGGGGTAAAATACAGAGAGTGAAAGATTATTTGCAACTTGTACAGAAACCAGATGACAATTATAAGAGTCAAAGGGCATGAAAGAGAAGCAGTGATTGAGAAGGGAGTGATGCAGAGCTGTAGTCTATCTCCAGTGTTATTTAATCTGTACATTAAGCAAGCAGTAAAAGTAATCAAAGAAAGATTTGGAGATGGAAGTACAGTTCTGAGAGAACAAATACAAATTTTGAGATTTGGCAACGGCATTGTCATTCTGTCAGAGGCAGCAAAAGACTTGGAAGAGCAGCTGACTGGAATGGACAAAGTCTTGAAAGGATACAAGAAGAACATCAACAAAAACAAAACAAGGGGAAAAGAATGTAGTTGAATTAAATACGGCTTTGCTGAGGGAATTAGTTTAGGAAATGAGACACTAAAAGTAGTAGATGAGTTTTGCTATTTGGGCGGTAAAATAACCAATGATCACTAAAATAGAGGAGATATGAAACAGACTGGCAATGGCATGAAGAAAAAAATTTATTAACACAGAATATAAAAGTTTAGGAAGTCTTTTCTGAATATATTTGGAAAGTAGCCTTTTTCAGAAACATGGATGATAAACAGTTCAGACAAGAAGAGAATAGACATGTTTGAAATATGGTGCTAAATAAGAATGCTGAAGATTAGATGGGTACATCATGCAACTAATGAGGAGGTACTGAATAGAATTGGTGACAAAAGAAGTATGTGGCACAACTTGACTTAAAGAAGGGATCGATTAAAGGACACTTTCTGGGACATCAAGGGGTCACCAGTTTAGTATTGGAAGCAGGGGCAAAAATTGTAGAGGGAGACCACGAGATGAATACACTGAGCCATTTCAAAAGGATGTAGGTTGCAGTAGTTATTCAGAGATCAAGAGTCTTGTGCAGGATAGAGTAGTATGGAGCTGCATCAAACTAGCCATCAGACTGATGATGACACTGATGATGGTGCCACCGCTGCCACCACCACCACCACCACCACCACCACCACCACCACCACCACCACCAACAACAACAACATGTAATGTCTTTTTGTCTTGATCATGTATGTAAACAAAACAAAATGTGCAGCAACAGATTAAGTGCATGACTGATATTTGTTGTGCACTGTAGTTGATGTTTAATGTGACACATTTACGAATTCACATCAAGTGTGTACCTTCATACTGTATACCTGTACATATCTCCCAAAACCATACTCTTTTACAACAGTATGGTCATGTATTTTTAAACATAGCACCACACAAACACTTTGCTTCTGATCTTTGCACCACAGTTCCACATGCCTAAGAAACACACCTGAATAAGGTTTGCCATAATAAAACAATTAATAATTAATGACCAGTTGTTATTATTACTGCACTCCATTTCAACTGATGCTGATGATAGCATGACATAAATGGCCTACGAGTCAAGATCAAAGACCATCTCCATTTTTTTTTATATTTATCTCCTGCACTTTATAAAAATCAAATAAATTAGAAACTTTCTCTACCCTCAATATTTGGAGGAAACCAAATGATTTATTTGTGCGACTGGCCCTTATTACATATTATTTTACTTTCAATTTTTACTGATCCCATAAACTTCCATGATGAATCAAAAGCCTTCTGCATGAGGCAGGTGTGCTCATTCTTCCAGTAATGGGATTATAATAATACCCTTGTTGATGAGTGAATGCCTGTTCCATAAGCTCTGCATCAACATGAAGTCAATGTACAATGTAATGTACTCTAATGTTCTTATCTATGTATACCAACAGCACATCTGTACTGGTATTATTGATAATTATTACACAAAATTAGTCTGTAATGCCACACACAGAAAATTATTATTTGGTTCAGCAGCCAGAGACTGCATTTGTGTGTGTGTGTGTGTGTGTGTGTGTGTGTGTGTGTGTGTGTGTGTGTGTGTGAGAGAGAGAGAGAGAGAGAGAGAGAGAGAGAGAGAGAGAGAGAGAGAGGGGGGGGGGGGGGGGCAACTATCCTTTCCATAACATTGTTACATTCTATCCTGGATTTTCAATTGTTGAATTGTAACATCTCGCAAACATTTATGTACATTGGACTGATTTCACAAAGAAGTTCCCTCAGTAGAAAGCTGAGGTAATTGTAACAAAACTACCACAATGATGTAGACAGTCAACAAAATGGAGATAATTTTGAACATAACTGACGAGAAATGTAATTCAACATTATAATCTATGTAATTCAGGGTTTGAGTGGTTTTCTATTCTGAAAAAAAGAGACCTTATGTTAGTTGGTGCAATGTTAATGTCGTAGCTCCAAATCTCTTACCAAGTGATGTGGGTAATGATCAGCAAACTGGACTTATATTTGGGAGGGCAGCTGTTCAGATCCCCTGTATGTTTTTAGTTGCTTCCTCAACTAATTATGGCAAGTACAAGGACAGCTCCTTTCAAATGGACATGGCTGATTTCCCTCCCTCCTAATCCTCCCCCACTGATTGAATTTGAGCTCTGCTTGTCAAAAGGGCATTAAACTCTCATTTTCATTCTGCCAAATCACTTCTCTGCTTCTCATGTTTTAGAAGAAGCACTGCAATCTTGTTACCTTATTACTTTAGACAAAACTGAAAAATAAATGTGATAATATTATGATATTTGTAAGGACTCATCAACATGTACTGAAATACTAACAGTGCAATTTCACTGAAAATCTGAACAACTGTTTTTACTTACCATGTTAGTTGGAGGCTGAAGAACAAGTCGTGCTTGCTTCTTCCGCTGTTTACGATAGTATGTCTCAAAGGTATCACGTGATCCTAAGACTGTGTAGATATGCAGGCAGCGATACACAGGTGAGAAATCTATAAGGTCCTGTGCACTGAGGTCCTCTTCTGCATCATAACTGCTTTCTGCTGGTGGTTCATAATCTACTTCACCTGGGACAAGACAATAAGCAAGTTAGCTAGCCTCTTTCAGGACATTTGCTTCTGAAGGTTTAATTATAACACTGATAAAATTTTAACTGCTGAGCTAATGTACAACTTTATTGAAGAAAAAAAAAACTTTTGTTGCTTGATCTTAAAAAAATTCACAAATTGCTGGTTGTTCAGCACATATTAGGATGATAATAGGAAGAATGTACAGTATTACTACCATTTGATACAGTAAAATCATTTTTGCTTGATGTTGAGTTTGGCTGCCTACATGCACAGATTAACAATTGTTGTAATTGTGTCAGTAGAATGCAGTGATGTGAGCAATTTGTATGTAAGTACAAGATAACATGATTCATATTTACTTCTTTGTTAGCAAAATGTCAGAGGCTAAATATGCTTCAAGTATGCAATATACACTGAACATACTTTTTGATAAATGGTTCCCTTTAAAAAATAACTAGCAGAGTTTGAAATACATTTTAAAAACTCTGCTCTTTACTTCTAAATTATCCAACTAGATTACATATTATTCACTTTCTAGTCAACAGGAATTGAATATTCAGTACAAAAATTAAACATTACTGCCCTTAACAATATGCTTAGTCATGATCTTCTCTCCTACTTATAATATACACTTCCATGAGATCAATTACAGTGTGACATTAATATCTTACATCATTTGCCATCCTTTCAGAACAAAATTACCTCAATAGCAACACACACAAATATCCCCACAAACAACCTGTTATCTTCTCAATGGTGTTTTCGTTAATAAATTCAGTTGCATCAAAGACTCATAATAACCTTCTGAAGAGAAATAAAAGTTGTTTGAAACCTGAGTTGTAATGTCAAGCTTCAAGTTTATATTACTATCCACTGCTCAAGACTTCTGACTTGTGGTTATCCTTATGTACACCTTTCTTTACACTCATATCTTCAACATACACTTTTTGAGAGGGTGAAAACATAGCCCCAGTTTACATTACAATAAGTGCTAAATTTATTGCAAAGTTCACAATGTTTAATATGTTCAAGAGGAAGTAAAGCTAATTTTTTTATTTGAATGGTTGACATTAGAGTGGCTTATTTCTGAGAAGTCTTTTATTTTCATTAAAAATTCTGTTGTATGTAAAAATTAAAAGATGCATGGAATGCTATAAGTCTCAAGCTGTTTAGAGATAATGCAGCATGTGCAAGAACAGATGCTGACTGTCTGTCACTGAGTATCTCCATAGAGAAAATTGGTAACCATTCACAATTTGACACTTTTTAATTTATGTTGCTAATCACACTGAACAGTGTAGCTTTTTGTGGATTTGTGTTTGTCCAATTAAAATGTGTTGTATGAATATGATTCAATGACATTGTGAAAATGTTACTTCATTTGACTTGAAGTAAACCCATAATCAAGGATCAGAGTACAAAAGCAAATCCAAGGAAGGTAATACAGTAAAACTTCATTTATATGTTTTTCAATGGACTACAGAAAAAAAAAAAAAATTGTATAAGTGTGAAAAACGTATATATGAAATATAGCACCATACTATCAAATTAATTGGTAAACACAAATGAAAAATCCAGTAAATAAAATGTTACATTCTACAAAATGTTATATCGGCTTACTAGGTACCATACTTAACAAAGATATAAAGAAAAATGTAAACCTCTACACAGAAGAAAAGTCATTTTGTAAAAAAATTTGTAATTTTTGCTTGTTTTTTCTTTGACGTTGCAATAGCGTGCACTGTACAAATCAAAACAGGCTAACTCTGTCATTATTTCGTTAAAAACATTGTGGCACATCACAAATTGTTTAATTATTTCTAATGCATTTACTGCATCATTAAATGTCATGGAAGAATGCTGACTATTTCTATCAATTTCGTTATATATGTGACGCAGCATGTAAATTTGTGTGTCAGACAGCTGCAGTGATGCTAGCACTCCAAGTGGTTGATTTCTCCATGCAGTAAACACAAGACGAACACTTCCTTTGATCAAATCATCTTTGACTGTTTGATTAATGGCATCTCATTCTTAGCATTCTCAAATCTGAAACTAGGCTGTTGTCCATTGTCTCTAGTCCTGCATTTGTCTCACTCCTAGCCCATTTTTTAGTGATTTTTGCCTTCACAGCAGTGGGTCTTCATCTTACTTTTTCTTGCCTCATTTCCTGAATTAAAACTTCTCCTGGTAAAGGAGCTATTTCAAAGCTACAAAAATGGAAGGACTAAACCATCTTTTCATTTTGTGTGCATTAGATCTGCTCCGACATTTCTTGTTTTCAGTGACTATTAATTAGATGCGCATTTTCTATACTTTAATACAGTAGAACTTGATCAAATTGGAATGTGTATAATTCAGAAATCTGCCCAACCACACACGTTCAGTTCGATGTGCTCTTTACACTTTTATACGTTAATTTTTTTTGTACAAAGCGGAATGTGTCTAACACAGAAATGGAGGTTATTCACTGCTACTGTATTACGGTGTGGTACTGCAGATGTGAACATCAAACTGCACTGCTCTGTTCAACAACGAACCACTTACATACAGTGTTGGTACATCAAAGGAAATGTTATTTTCACAAGTGCTCTGTTTGGTGGTGTTTCTCATTTTCCATTATTAATTATGTAAGTGGGTGAAAACTGGAATATTCCTGTGCATCTACTAACACTCTGCTGCAATCTGTGCAGTGAAAGATATGGGTGTTGTTCCGTTAAATAATGGTTTTACCCGACAAGGTCAAGCACATTGAAGAATGCATTGTCTGCATTATTTTCTACCAGTTTCGGTTGACTAGTACCACTTTAAGCAATAACATTATGTCAAACAGAAAGTATGTGTCGCTAACACTTAACGAAAATATTAATGTAATCAGGGCGAGAGAGACAGACAAATTCTCTATGCATGAAATAACGTTGTGTCTCAAATGTGGTAAAATACAAATTTATGGCACTTTAAGAAACAAGGATAAAATATGGGATGAATGGATGAAAGGGAACAGGCAAACTAAAAGAAACGCGAAGAAGATGGGAAACGAAGAAGTTAATTGGATAGTGTGGAAATGGTTCATAAGCACACGGGCAAAAAACTTACCTTTGGCTGGGCCCATGTTGCAGAGTGAAAGTTTCTAAAAAGTTTCTAAAAAGCTTGGAAATGTGGAGTTCCATGCATCCACAGGATGGCTGGACAGTTTCAAAGCCAGGCACGACATCGTGTGGAACGAAGTGTGTGGAGAAGCTAAGGATGTGCAGGAAAGTGTAGCAACAGAATGGAAGACAATACTGTACAACCTAATTACAAATTATGACCCAAAAGACGTGTTCAGCGCCAATGAAACCAAACTGTTTTATCGCGCACTGCCTTCAAAATCTCTAGCAATTCAAGGTGAAAAGTGCAGTGGTTGAAAAAGGGTCATGGAAAGACTCCCTGTACTGCCATGTGGAAACATGTTACATAAAATTGAGAAGACACTGGTGATTTGAAAGGTGCAAAACCATGTCGTTTCGAAGCATTGGCATCAGTAAGCTTCCAGTCAGAGGATGAAGCAATAAAAAGGTATGGATGGTGAGTAGTGTTATGGAAGAATGGCTGGGCTCTTTCAATGCTTTAATGAAAAAAGAAATCACCAAGTTTTTTTCCTAGACAATGCAATCCACCACCCAAAAGTCGAGTTATTAAATGTGACATTGACTTGGTTCCTGCCAGGTTCAACCAGCCTAACACAACAAATGCACCCGGGGTCCAAATCCCACTAGAGGTGATTATTGATGCATTCTCTTATTCTTAGGGTTGAAGAAGCCAAAAGCATTTGCTCTCGCTAAGGCCAGACTCAGCAGCCAGAGACTGTGGTCGACTCTGTGTGTGTGTGTGTGTGTGGTGTGTGTGTGTGTGTGTGTGTGTGTGTGTGTGTGTGTGTGTGTGTTATTTCCAAAGAAGACCTTGTCGGCCAAAAGCTCACTGTCTGGCAGTCTTTTTGTTATCCTAATCTGTGACTCAGCATCTCCACTATATGGTGAGTAGCAACTATTCTTTTCATAATATTATTGCATGTAGTGTAGAAGACTATATTTAAAGTGATGACTTTCTGTCACCTCACTCCAATTTTACTTCAGCAACAGATTGAATAGGAATTCACAATACAGAAGATGATTGGGAATAAAGGAAGAAGAAAAAGAAACAGAAGAAGAAGAGCAAAATGATGTCCTCAGAAAAATTAATATGCCTGAAGAAGTTATTGCATGCATGAACAATGTTAGCAATTTACAGCACACACAATTTCTTCCAACCTGTTGGAACTATTGCACAGTGCCAAAAATTGCTTAAAAAAATTTTAACAAGAAATTTAAAGAGGTTTCCCTCCTTGGTATATGGCAAAAAAGTGAAAATTAAAGTAAATACACAAAGGAATAACATGTACATACATATAATAATAAAGAAATTTTAAGTCAGAGTAAAAATACAGAAATGCCGTATTATTTCTCAGTTAGTGTAATAGGCTAGTGCTCTATTGTACAATATACAACAAATGAAAACCTACTGTGCTGAAGTGAGGGTAAATAAATATGTAAATAATTACAAATTTATACTTATTTGCTTGACACCTGGCAAATTTTATATAGCCTAGAGAGTTTTGTGTAACCCAGAAACTTGTCCAATTTGGAAAATTATTTTAGTTCCATGCGATTCCGTTTTGAGAAAGTTTTACTTTCATTTTCGAGAAAGTGTTAATTCTTTTCAGAATGCACAAAAAGTTAATGGTTTTATTATTTTTACTCACTGTTTATCCAAGTACTTTCAATTAAAAGTGTATAACATTTATAGATAGGGAGTAATTAATTTAAAGAACTGGCGAATTGTTCAGAAATGTCTAAGAACTCCCCAGTGAAAACTAAAGCTCATTCCACATTTCATGGCAAAAGTTAATTTTAAAGCTGTTAAAGGAACCCAGTAATTATTTACCAGTAATATACACTGAATAGAATATAGTAAAGTAAGAGATTAATGTGTTGATAAAATAAAAATAAATGTCATGTGACAAGGGCCTCCTGTCGGATAGACTGTTCGCCGGGTGCAAGCCTTTTCAATTTGACGCCACTTCGGCAACTTGCGCATCAATGGGGATGAAATGATGATGATTAGGACAACACAACACCCAATCCCTGAGTGGGGAAAATCTCCGGCCGAGCCGGGAATTGAACCCGGGCCCTTAGGATTGACATACTGTCAAACTGACCACTCAGCTACGGGCAGCAGACAATGTGTAGATTATATTTAGGTAATTAGAAAGAGAGCATAGGCTCATTTGTAAAACACTGAGGGAAAAAAAGTTTCTCTGGCCTGTTTATGATGCCAACTTGGCATATGCGTAAAGTTATTTAGAAAAATCACAGATATCCTAAACACAGACAGGTGAAAAGAGATTTAAACCCTACTTTTCCCAAATGAAAGTGTGGAGTCTAAGTGAATCACTTCATACTGTAGAAACACTGTCTTTTCACAGAAGCATTTATATGGTCCAATTGCACAGTAAGCATCAGCTGCTAGCTTTCAGCTTTAAAACAGAAAAATAATTAATAATACTGTCATGTAGAATCAGAAATCAAGTTCCATTTATGACTGCAATAAGAACTAACTCTTCACACTGAAAGAATGTTTAAAATCACACATGGAACTGCCTGCCTCAGCACAGAATGATTCTGATTGTACGTACTCAGAATGTTCTAGCAAATTCCAATCTTCCATAAACAAATATGTCTGAGAACCATCTAGTAATTATAAATCTTAAGTGATGAAGAATTGCAGGAGCCAGGAATCGAGCTGGTAACCCACACATTGGCAGCTTTAACTGCTACACCATGGCAGATGACATACAGCACATATATTTTAGAGAAACAGAAAACATTCATTTTGTAATCAGCCATTTCTGAATTAAATTTACATTGTTTCCTTCACGCATTACAAACCATACCTGTGAAGGGATTTGGAGGTGCTGGTGCTTTGCGTTTCTTCCTTCCCACAATGCCTGGATCACTGCCCATTTGTTCAGCTGTCTGGTTTGAAGTGTAAGAAAAACAAACATTATTTTGTGGTTTTCTCGCAAAGCTAAGGACAACTTTCCACAAATAAAATCAAAATTTTCAATTACAATTTAATATAATATATAAGGAAACTTTGATTTAAACATGGTAATGGAAAGTCCTTTGTGGTATGTAAATAATGCAGGAGTAAAGATAAAAATCATTTTTCACCATGCTAAGATTTCCAAACCAAACAGTAGGTCCCATTATGAAGGCTTTACTCACCAACTCCACTATAAGGTTAGTGGCACCTTTACTTTTCATAATATTGTTACGCCTATAAGTAACCAGCATATTGCCATATTCACATATTTTTAATAAACATGTGAAAGTGTTGCTCAAATAGATATTTAAGGAGTGAAGATAACAACATACCTATCATTTGGTGCCCTTTCCATGCCCCTTTTTCCTTGTACACTTTCGCTTGTTTAAGTTTTCACTGCTAATTGTGATATACACTGTATACAAATGTTGCAGTTGGGCTCTGCTTTCAGCTTGGTGTCCCAAGTAGGGCTGTTAATAAAATATCGACATTTTTTTTCCAAAAAATATATTCGTATATTGGCTATACCTTTTCACCCAATAAATCGATATCAAAATGGCAATATCGAGTGCCAATATTTTTATTTGATTTTTTTTCACAGTTATTGGTATATATTTGAAGTTGTTCTTCTGAAATTGTAGTAGAATGGAATTTTACTTTCATTGTGTGAAGGAGTCTTACTACTTTTTGCAATTTCACCATGTCCAATCTTTCTTTTAGACTTTGTGAAGCAAGTACATACGATACAAAAGATGAAGTTTGATTACACTGTGGGAGGGGGAACTGGTGGTGTGAATGGAATAACAAGGTTTATGAAGTGAAGAAGTAGCACACCAGTGTGTTAAAAAACAAATATTGAACACAACTAGTGTGCTACTTCTTTGTATCAGCATTCTTCAAAAATAGCTGCTGAAAGTGATGAACAAAAATCTAAATGACAATATTTGTCTCCATGGGAGGCAAATCTGCACTCGGCACAACCAACAAACTGTGACGTTTATCTTCACCACACAACTCTGACACTACAACTGCTGGGTCGCTGGTGTTGGTATAAATGGAAAACAGGAAGGTTGACATGAAGTGTTCCAGACAAATCTGATGCACGATGAAACCGAACACAGTACCCACTGGACACCTTTCATTGTGCCACTTTATGCTGTTACCATTGTTAGCAAAGTGGTTATCCCCAAGTGTGAACGTGCATCGTTTCCCTTTAATTTCTTGCCTGAAAGGGATAAGTGGACTGCTAGCTTGTTGACGCACAGTATATATAACAACATATCAATACTTAAAGATACAGCTCTAAAACCGGCAGTATATTTACAATGTGCAGCTGATATTTTTACAGGCATGTATATTGATATTTGTCCCATCGACATATCACTACTTTCTTTTGATATATCGAGATCCAAGAATGATATTTTTTTAAATATTGATACACTGGATTCCCAACACTTTTAAAAATATAGTTGTAGCGACTCTGGGGCCACTCTCAGCTTGGTGCTCCAAGTGGTGCCTTGCGTCACTTGTGCCTTAAAATGGCCCTAGACAGAGCTGAAACCAGTTTGCACAGTGAAAGTTTGTGTTTTCTGAAAAGGATAGTTGCTATTCACCACATAGCGGATAAGCTGAATTGCATATAGACAAAACAAAAGGACTGTTAAAAACTGAGCTTTCAGCCAACACAGCCTTTGTTGGGAACGCACGCGCAAAAAAAAACACACACACACACACACACACACACACACACACACACACACACACACACACACACAGATTCATGCAAATGCAACTCACACAGGCATGACCACAGTCTTTGGCTGCTGAAGCCAGCAGCTGTCCCTTTCATAATATTGTTACATTACATCCTGGTTTTTCCATTGTTTAATTATGTTTTCTCTAATGTGAGAAAGTTAATTTTGCAACATAGAGAGACTGGACTGAATAGCGCAAATGAGAAACTTTAAGTCGAAAAATGTGAAATGTAAAAAGTGAATCAGAAAATAAGTATGTATATTCAGGTAATTGTTTCACCTGGTTCACACCACTGCATATCATTCCATTCGGCAAGATACGGTAGACTTATACTGCTTTCAGTAAGCATTTCTGAGTGATTTATTCCTCACATTCAGTCAAAGTCTCCTTACACCAACATTTTTTGTTTTTCCTCCTTCGCACTTGTTCCAAAACCAACATCAGTTAGATAGGGAAACATTCCTGTTTGGTGCATGTAATACCTCTACACTTTCTCTTTACAGGTTTTTCCCTAATGGAGCTGATTAATTTCTTACCTTTTCCTGGATTGATAATTGGCTCAACAGGCAGTTACTGAAACACTTACAACTCAACATATGGTCACAAATATGGCAAATTTGGCATTTTCACATTTGCATTCACAAACCTCTGGATGGTTAGAACAGCAGTACTCTCATATCAAATGCCAGGAATCAATTCTTAGACCAAGCAGGGCACCAATCCCTGAACACCCGAACTAGAAGTCCAACATTCAACCATAGAACTATTAATTACAGTACTGAAAAACTTTATAAAAATATCGATTTTAGATTTAGTGACCTAGAAAAACAGTAATGTACACACATTAAGGAACAGAAACAAATCATGAGGATGAAAGAATAAGTTAGTCACTATTTTCATTACTGATATAGACTTTAATAATGAAACATATTTTGGAAGAATAATGTTGAAAACTAAAATGACTAAAGAATGATACATAAATGTTGTGAATATGGAATGTCTAACAACTGGAATGGACAGTGAGTGAGCCAAGATGAAAACACTCAGTGACTGAACTGAGGGAACATTGAAATGAAATGATTGTACAGCATCATTGGTCAGGAGACCCATCAGGGTTGTTCAGCCACCTAGAGCAAGTCTTTTTATTTGATGCCACTTCAGCAACTTACACAATGATTTTGACAGTAATGATGATGATGATGATGATGATGATGATGGTGACGACAATACAAAACCTAGTCCCCAGTTGGGTAAAATCTTTGCTAGCTTTCAGAATGGAATTCCTTTTATTCCTTTTGCACCCGCCCACTCACTCACCCCCTCCCCCTCCCCCCCCCCCCCCCCCCACACACACACTATTGGGTGGGGAGTGGGGGGATAGTGCGTTACCTTAGGTTTAGGCCAGGGAGGTTATGGGAGCGAAGGATGTTCTGTAAGGATAGCTCCCATCTGTGCAGCTCAGAAAAACTGGTGGTGTTGGAGAGGATCCAGATGGCACAGGTGATGAAGCAGCCACTGCAATCTTGCATGTTGTGCCACTGGGTAGTCCATCTTGTTTTTGGCAACAGATTGGCAGTGGCCATTCATTCTGGTTGACAGCTAGTTGGTTGTCATACCAATGTAAAATGCTGTGCATTGGTTGAAGCAGAGCTGGTATATAACATGACTCCTTTCACATGTGGCCCCTCCTCTGATGCGGTACGATAAGCTTGCGATGGGACTGGAGTAGGTAGTGCTGAGTGGGTGGATTGGGCAGGTCCGGCATCTGAGTCTTCTATAAAGTTATGATTCCTTTGGCAGGGGATTGGGGGTGGGAGTGGCATTGGGATGGACCAGGATGTTGTTGAGGTTGGCTGGGTGGCAGATCACCACTTTGGGAGGAGATGGGAATATCTTGGGTAGGATGCCCCTCATTTCAGGGCATGATGATAGATATTCAAAGCCCTGATGAAGCATGTGGTTCAGTTGTTTCAGCCCATGTGGCAATGAGTGACAAGGGAGTGTTTCTTTGTGGTTGGTTCTTGGGGTGGAGGTGAGCATCAGGTATGTGTCTGGGGACATGGCAGGGAGATCTGTTTGTGTATTAGGTCTGGAGGGTTCTGCCTGTCTGGAGGGTTCTGCCTGTCTGCGAAGGCCTTTGCGAGGCCTTCAGCGTACTGAGCGAAGGAGTTCTCATCACTGCAGATGCATCTGCCATAGGTGGCTAAGTTGTATAGGAAGGATTTTTTGGTGTGGAAGGGGTGGCAGCTGTCAAAGTGCAGGTACTGCTGGTGATAGGTGGGTTTTATTGGGACCTAGGTGTGGATGGAGCCATCTTAGAGGATGAGATCGACATCTAGGAAGTTGGCATGATGGGTGGAGGAGGACCAGCTGAATTGGATGGGAGAGAAGGTCTTGAGATTGTGAAGGAATGAGGATAAGGTGACCTGGCCTTGGGCCCAGATTATAAAGATGTCATTAATAAACCTGAACCAGACCAGGGGTTTGGGGTTTTGGGAAGCTAAGTATGTTTCCTCTAGGTGGTCCATGAAGAGGCTGGCATAGGAGGGTGCCGTCATGTGCCCATGGCTGACGCACAAATTTTTTTGTATACCTCCCCTTCAAATGTGATGTAGTTAAGGGTTAGGATGTAGTTGGTTAGGTGTACGAGGAACGAAGTGGTGGGTTTGGGGTCTGTAAGGCATTAGGAGAGATAGTGTTTAATCGCAGCAAGGCCATGGACATGAGAGATGTCAGTGTATAAGGAGGTTGTGTCTACAGTGATGAGTAGGGACCCAGGAGGTAAGGGTGAGGGGATATGGAGAGCCATTGCAGGAATTGGTTGGTATCTTTAATGTGGGAGACTAGGTTTTGGACAACTGGTTGCAGATGTTGGTCAACAAGTGCCGAGATCCTTTCAGTGGGGACACTGTAACCAGCCACAATGGGGCCCCCAGGATTGTTAGGTTTGTGGATTTTGGGGAGCATGTAGAAGGAGGGTGTGCAGGCTGTTGTTGGAGTGAGTAGATAAATGGATTCAGGGGAGAGGTTCTGGGAAGGGCCTAACAATTTCAGCAGGGATTGGACGTTATGCTGGACTTCTGGGATGGGTCACTTTGGCAGAGTTTGTAGGTGTCTGTTAGACAACTGGTGGTGGTCCTCTGCCAGGCAGTCACTCTGGTTCATTACAACAGTGGTGGAAACTTTGTCTGCTACTAATAAGAAATAGTGGTATCACAGAAAACAATCAAAATGTTGTGAAGCATCATTCAACAATTTCTGCACATACTGTGTAAAGGTAATTGCACAACATAAAGAGGAAAGCTCTAGTCTTTAGATACTCATGTTTCAATAATTCTGGGGCCAGCAACTGGTATTAAACAGAATAATTTATTCTATTATATACTGAAGTCAAATGCAAACAAACATATACCTCAACTACTTACATGCTTCATTGCCACTTCTCCTATCTTTGGAGAAAACTTTCTGATGTTCTCCAGAAAGTCTTTCAGGTCTGACATGGACGCTTCCTTGATATTCTCCCTCAACCTGAGAAAAGCTTCTAGTATGAATTTCAATTGTACATACCGACAACCTAGCGCAGCACATATACAGCACTGATTATACTCACACAGGTATATTTTCACGCATCTGGTGAGAGAAACGATAGTTAGCCACTTGGGGAAGATAAAGATGCTCTAACTGCTCCAGCGTTTTTAATGCAGGGTAATATCTGAAACAAGTATAATATTGGTGATGAACAAAATTTAGTCAAAGAAAATTTTGAAAAGAAAATTACACTATTGATGTACAGATGGGATAAAAGTATTTTAATAATGTTTGAGATATGAAGAACTAGGTGAAAAAGGTAAAGCTGTCATCAAGCTGCAGGTTAGTTTGAACACTGATGTGCTTTACTACTTATGGTGCCAAGGAAGGTGATATGCCACTGCCTTCCTCTGACCTTCGAATTGTCTTATCCAGCCATTTGTAGGAAGGGACCAACAGTTTAACATGGAATCTGAACCAGAGTGAACTTGATATTCTCCTCAAAACCCTGCACTTCATTTCACACAGCTTTAAATTTGTAATTCTGTGATTATCCTTTTTTTTGGGGGGGGGGGGGGATACTTAACTTTGTCACACTGACACAAATCTTCCATTATGTTTAAGAATACAAGTGATGCATTTTACTATGTCATTAATACAAAGAACGTTTCTGCTGCTGCTTCTCTTTCATGCAGTTTGGCACCTGGAAAGCAGTGGAACTGAGCTCGATGAAGAGCAATGATAACTGCATGAGTGCAATTATGAGGGTGAAGTGTGAATGAAGTTGTGTCAGCGCTCTCTCTCTCTCTCTCTCTCTCTCTCTCTCTCTCTCTCTCTCTCTCTCTCTCTCTCTCTCTCTCTCTCTCTCCCCCCCCCCCCCCCCCCCCCCCCCGTGTGTGTGGTGGGAAGGGTGGGGAGGGGGAGGGAGGGAGACTTTCAGAAGTGATGAGTCATGATTTATAATGTATGATTTTCATCATAGTAGAACACAATTATAACAAAAATATATTTCCATGTTATATTATCTACATCTTGTACACTTAGATAGAAGTGACTTGTCCATATCATGTACAGCATGTTCAGAGGATGAAGAAAAGATACTATAATATATTAAAGGAACCCTTTATTGCAATGGAAAGGTTGTGATAAATGCTGGATCTACATTGCTCCTATACAGGTTCTCAGATATCAACTGTGTTTTAATTCACGTCATAAATGTGAAAAAACGATGAAAAATCATGATGAAAGTAATGTTTTTTTTCTGATAGTAACTACGTACAAATAGTGCAAGAATGCACTGAGATCTGGATCATTATAGATAACCTGACTTTTCACAAAAATCAATTATCAATTTCAAACTGAGTTAATGTGATCTGCAAACTTGTCCTCGGAACCTTTAAGACAATGGCATTCTCGATGTTCTCTCACTAAAACTAGTGCTCTCTTGAATTATATGTTTCATTTAAATGAAAAGATCATCTGAAGTGTCATACTAGCAATTAAAAATTATCTTGCTGCTCGTTTCAATGGGCATGCCCAGCTTCAAGAAAGGAAAACTGGAACTAACATTGGTGTTATTAGAGCTAGAGTACTACCTCACATAGCACAAGGAAGAAGGAAGCAATCACCTATGACTTTGTTGCATTCCTTAATGTGACTTAGGAAAAACACAACAAACTTAAACTGGGATGGCCAGTGAAAATGAGCCAGATACGTCAACCAATGCTCTACTTCATTCAAGAATCCACACATCATATTCTAGGAAAAACATTTCCGGTTCTCATATAAACTATTTATTATAACCAGAGTTACAAATTCTAATGATGAACAAAACAAGAGAACAGTCTAATGTATCTTATGTCTTCTCCATGAACACGAAAATCTACTTTGCAGTATTTGGCTTCTCTGGTGCATCACGTCTCACTGGTAGGTAACTCTTTAAATGCTCATCAAAATTCCACATTAAGTCATCGAGACATTCATTGGACTAGCATTATTAGCCACTGATGAGGGATGCATAAAATTGGTGCATGCTTTTGTAGACCTGGGATCCTTGTTGTTATCACCTTCTCAGCAAACATCATCTGTATTGTTAGTTTTTACTTTTGAACACTGTAAGACAAAGTCTTGAACTTCAGCTTTAGTTTTGGTCAATTTACTTTTGCATTCACATTTTCCATTTTGTCTAGTGTTGGCATTTATACATTGTAACCAACCTGCTTTACCCTTCACAACAATCCAAAAATCGTCAAACACAAATATGTTATAATATCTCATAATTAATGTGGTGATAAACATGTCAAAGTGAGTTACGACTCACCATTCCATGCTCAAACACAGTTGGCCTAATAGTTTTTGTTTCATCAGATACTACTACTTTATTTACAATCTATAAAATTTCTTCTTGCATCATTCTACTACTCCTAAACATTTTTAAAATGAGAATCCTCATTCTAGATCCAAAATCAACACAATCACACACTGTTATGTCATAGCAGCCAAAAGAGTTTTCAGATAAAGTTCGTCATAAACATCAGAGTTTAATGGCAAAAAAGAACACAGCAGATGTGTTGTGCGGGTAGTATCAGAACACATTCCAGAGATTACATGTACGGATAGGTATGGCTGAGCAGTAAGAGGGGGAAGAAAATGGGTAGCAAGAGGGTAGAGGATGAGATGGGCTTAAAAAGGGGTGAGGAGGACATGGACAGATAGTGGCAGTAGGAAATGGAAACAGAGAGAGGACAGGAGGAGATGGATAGATAGAGAGGGTGAAGAAGGAAATGTGAAGAGAGAGGTGGAAGGACGAGATGGACAGGGGGGGGGGGATGGACACATGGGGTGGGGAGGAGGAGATGGACAGAAAGAGGGGGAGGAGGAGATGGACAGAGAGAGGGGCCAGAGGAGATGGAAAGAGGGAGGGAGCAGGAACAGATGAACACAGAGAGCAGAGGATGATTTGTGAGCAATGTATGTGCAGACAAAGCCATGGGTAAAAGGTTACTAGTAGATAAAGCCAGATTCTTGTAGAAAAGCTCTATGTATAAGATGCATAACTATGAATAGTAATACTTGGTTTGCTTTCTTATAGAAGATTTGCCCTGGAAAATCAGGATGACATCTATCATTCTGAAACACTATTCTAAGAACTCAAAGATATTCCCATCACAAACAACTCTAATGTTGTCTTCTTGTCACAGCATCATTTATAAATAAATTCTGTATTTTTCAAATGTTTCACTTTTGCAGTGCAGCATTTGGTACATGTTATCGTCTGAGCTACAGGAGATGGCAGTCGTGTGTGTGTGTGTGTTTTTGTTTTCTCTCTGATGAAGGCTTTGGCCATCAACATGTCATCTTTAAGGTGAGTATCAGTCTATCTTTTTCCTAATATTGCTGATATACAATATTCAAGATCTATGCAAAAGAATAAGCACAGCAATGATTGTATTAAGAATCATATTTGACAGTAGGGAATGAGCATAATAAACAAAGTATAGTTTATCTATTTTCATCCACTTACGTCTTGCAGTACAACATTCTGTGGAAATCAACAGCTAATAGTAGTAATAGTAATAATAGTAATAATAATAATAATAATAATAATAATAATAATAATAATGTTACATGCACAGAAACGGGCTATAAGAATTGTGTGTGGAATCCATCTTAGGCACTCTTGCAGAAATCTGTTCAGAGATCTTCAGATCATTACAACAACTGCTCAATATATTTTCTCTGATGTGCTTTGTTACTATAAATAGTAACTTACTCAAAATCAGTAGTTCATATCATAATTACAACACCTGGAAGAAACATGATAGTCACTAGGATCTAAAAAGAAGAGTATAGTGAAGAAGGGTGTTTAAAGTGTTTCTTTGTTGAGAGTTTAATTGCTGGTTACACTGCACATATGTTCTGTCACTTTGATGTGTGTATGTCAATTTTACCCTAATTTCCGGTCACCATTATTAAAGTTAATTACTTTTGTAATCCTGCCATGGAATACCAAGATGCAATGCTGCTGGACTACTTCTTCTCTTTACGATGCACAGATGCTGAAAGAGTACTTTAATTTGCCCAAGCTACTAAATGACGTAAACAGCTTAGCATTAACTCTTCAGTTTTGGCATACAGCTTCAATTACAATGATGGGAACCCCTAGCTCATGACAAACTATGAAAATATACATTTGTTTTGAAAATGGCCAATCCAGGATGGAATGTAACAATATTGTGAAATGGAAAGTTGGTACTCACCACACTGCAGAGATGCCGAATTGCAGGTAGGCATTGTCACAATTCGAGCTTTCGCCCAACAAATAAACACACACACACACACACACACACACACACACACACACACACACACACACACACAGAGCGAGCCTCTAGTAGCTGAAGCCACACTGCAAGCAACAGCAGCAGTGCATGACGGGAGCGGCAACTGGGTGGGGATAAGGAGGATTCTGGGTCAGGGAGAGGGAAGGATAGCAGGGTGGGGTTGGGGGACAGTGAAGTGCTGCTGGGGAGCATGCAAGGACGAGATGGAGAGAGGGTAGGGCAGCTAAGTGCAGTTGGGAGATTAGATGGAGGGCAGGGGAGAGGTGGGAAGGGGGGTAGCGGCAAAGGAGAGAACTAAAAGACTAGGTGTGTTGGTGGAATGAGGGCTGTGTAGTGTTGGAATAGGGATGGAGCTGGATGGATCAGAAAAATGACTAACAAAGTTTGAGGTCAGGAGGGTTACAGGAATGTGGGATATATTGCAGGAAGAGTTCCCACTTGTGCAATTCAAAAAAGCTGGCGTTGGTGGGAAGGATACATATGGCACAGGCTGTGAAGCAGTCACTGAAATGATGAATGTTCTGTTGGACAGTGTATTCAGCAACAGGGTGGTCCACTTCGTTCTGGGCCACAGTTTGTCAGTGGTCATTCATGTGGACAGCCTGATGGTTGTCATGCCCACATAGAATGCAGCACAATGGTTGCAGCTTAGCTTGTAGATTGCATAACTAGTTTCAGAGGTAGCCCTACCTTTGATACGTTATGTTTGTGACTGAAATGGAGTAGGTGGCGGTGGGAGGATGTATGTGACAGGTCTTGCATCTACATCTGCTACAGGGATATGAGCCAAGAGATAAGGAGCTGGGAGCAGGGATTGTGTAGGAATGGTTGGTTGGTTTATAAAGGGGGAAAGGGACCAAACTGTGAGGTCATCAGTCCCTTGTTCCCAGCAGAACAATTAGCCAAGTGAAAGAAGAAAACAAAGGTGATGTATGGCACAATAACAGGAGAAAGGAAGAACCAAAAGAATGACAGAAGGACAACAAATGCTACCATGGACAAAACAGGACAAGAAAACCACTGAGAGAGGCAAGAAATAGGGAGAAGAGATCAATAACAATAAAGCAATTACCATGGCTGGCTGACCAAGAGAATAAAAAAGGAGAAGTCAACCACTCTGCAACACATTAAAACCTCCACCCTAAAAGCCCTAGGGTGGAGGACACAGAGGGACAAAGGACATGCGCTAAAACTCAGATCAATTGATAAAACCCACCCTCACGAATAAAACGCAAAACTAAAGCTGCTGTTGAAGCAATGTTGCCCAACACCAAAGGTAGGGTGCTGAAAAAGTTAGAAGTCCGCTTCAGAGTGGCTAAAAGTGGGCAGTCCAGCAAGGGTGGACGACTGTCATT
Source organism: Schistocerca cancellata (assembly GCF_023864275.1). Lineage (NCBI taxonomy): Eukaryota > Metazoa > Arthropoda > Insecta > Orthoptera > Acrididae > Schistocerca > Schistocerca cancellata. The sequence goes on from NC_064626.1 coordinate 104,383,194, forward strand.
CAGGAGCCACAGCAACGCTGACGTGGTAAATGTGTGAGCCATGTATGGCCAATGTGGAGCAGACAAAGAACAACTGATTCCCTGTGAGAAGCCCACAGGGAAGACTTCCATACATTCGTAGTCTCCTTAATGACACACAGTTTGCTGTGCATACTGTTATGCCACTCCGTCTCCCAAAGGTGAAAAACCTTGCGACGTAAGACAGAATGCAGGTCAGTTTCAGAGATGCCCATCTCCAGGAACAGTTTCTGCGTAGCCTGTTTGGCCAGCCTGTCAGCAAGTTTGTTTTCTGGCAGTCCGATGTGTCCCGGGGTCCACACAAACACCACTGAACGACTGGACTATTCTCTGGCAGAGATGGACTCTTGGATGGTCACTACCAAAGGATGGCGAGGCTAGCAACGGTCAATAGCTTGTAAGCTGCTCAGGAAGTCAGAAAAGAGAATAAACAACTCACCAGAACACGAACAGATGTAGTGAAGTGCACGAGATACGGCCACAAGCTCTGGAGTGAATACACTGCAGCCAGCAGGCAAGGAATGCTGTTCAATATAGCCTCTGTCGACAAAGGCAAAGCCAAAATTACCATCAGCCATTGAGCCATCAGTGTAAACAACTTCAGAGCCCCAGAACACATCAAGAATTAAGAGGAAGGGACAGTGGAGAGTGGCAGGGTTAACCAAGCCCTTAGGGATATGCAAAAGGTCCAGACGAAGCTTCGGCCGAGGTGTACACCATGGAGGTGTACACGAATGGACCACAAGTAGAACTGGTAAAGGGAAGGACTCCAGTTCGGAGAGAAGGGATCACACGTGAACCGCAATCAGGAGGCCTGACCTGGGCCGCCAATACAGGAGATGAACTGCCACGGGTGGAAAAAGGAGACAGTATTTTGGATGCTCAGGACAACTACAAATGTGTGCAACATAACTGGTGAGCAGTTGTGCACATCGGATCCGCAATGGAGGGACTCCAGCCTCCATCAGGACACTGGTCACTGGACTGGACTCATTTTAAAAGCTCCCATCGCTAGGTGAACGCCACAGTTGTGCACCGGATGAAGTAAACGCATGCTGAGGGTGCCGCCAAACCATAAACCAGACTCTCATACTCAAAGCAGGATTGAACAAGGGCTCTGTAGAGCTGCAGCAGCAAGAACGATCTGCACCCCAGTTGGTGTTGCTCAGGCAGCATCGAGCATTGAGGTGCTGCCAGCACTTCTGCTGAAGCTGACAAAGGTGAGGTAGCCAAGTCAATCGGACACTGAAAACCAGTCCTAAGAATCAACAAGTTTCCACTACAGAGAGTGGATCATCATTAAGATAAAGTTCAGGTTCCGGATGAACAGTACAATGCCAACAGAAGTGCATGACACAACTTCGCTGAGAAATGGATGCCGTAGGCTAGAGCCCATGACTGCGTCTTGTGAATGGCTCCCTATAGGTGATGCTCAGCAATACAAGTACTGGAGGAACAATACGAAATGCTAAAGTCATCCGCATACAGACAAGGGGAGACTGACGGCCCTACAGCTGCTGCTACGCCATTAATGGCCACTAAAAATAGAGATACACTCAATACAGAGCCCTGCGGAATGCCATTCTCCTGCATATGGGGAGAACTATGGGAGGCACCAACTTGGACACGGAAGGTACGGAGCAAAAGGAAGTTTTGGATAAAAATCGGGAACAGGCCCTGGAGAACCCACTCATGCAATGTAGCAAGGATACGATGTCGCCAGGTAGTGTTGTATGCTTTATGTAAGTAAAAAAGGCAGCAACCAGGTGTTGGCATCTGGAAAAGGCTATTCGGATCGCAGACTAGAGGGACACAAGGTTATCAGTGGTAGAGTGACCCTGGCGGAAGCTGCCCTGACATGGAGCCAGTAGGCCACGTGACTCCAGGACACAATCCAACCACTGACGCTCCATACATTCCAGTAGCTTACAGAGAACACTGGTGAGGCTGATTTGCCAATAGCTACCCACATCAAGTGGATTTTTACCGGGTTTTAGCACCAGAATGTTGGTGCTCTACCTCCATTGCGATGGAAAGACACCAGATCTGGTTGAAGATGACCCAGAGATATCACCTGTAGGCAGATGAGAGAGGTTTAATCATCTGACTGTGGATACAATCTGGCCCAGGAGCCGTATTGGTGCAATGTGCAAGGGTGCTGAGGAGCTCCCACTCTTTAAATGGGGTGTTATAGGGTTCACTGTGGCATGTAGTGGACAAGAGGACTTTCCTTTCCATCCCCCATTTGAGGGACCAAATAGTTGGGGGGTAGTTCTCTGATGCAGATGCACGAGCATAGTGCTCAGCAAAGTGCTTGGCAATCACGTTTGCGTCGGCAGAGAGCATGCCACTGATGTTAATACTAGGGAAACCTGTTGGGGGTGTGGTACCCAAAAAGACGTCTGATCTTCATCCAGACTTGGGAAGGTGACGTATGGCACCCAATGATCGACACATACCTCTCCCAACAATCCTGATTCTGTCTTTTTATAAGCTGGAAAACATGGACACGGAGCTGCTTAAAGGCTGTTAGGCGGTCTAGGGAAGGGTGCCACTTATGATGCTGTAGAGCTCGCACACGCTCTTTAATTGCCTCAGCGGCTTCCGGCAACCACCAAGGGACTGTCTTTCGCCAGGGGCATTCTAGAGAATGAGTGATCGCATTTTCCACCACAGAAACTATCGTTGCAGTTATCTGCTCAATCACAACATTGATTACACCATGTGGGGTAGATTCAGTGGTGGCAGCAGAGGTGAATGCTACCCAGTCTGCCTTGTCTAAAGCCCATCTGGGTAGGCATCTGTGGGCATGACGCCGGGGAAGTTACAGGAAAATGGGGAAGTGGTCACTACCGCACAGGTCATCATGTACTCTCCAGTCGATAGATGGGAGAAATCCTGGGCTGCAAAACAATAAATCCATGGCCAAGTAACTACCATGAGCCAAACTGAAATGTGTGGCAGCCCCAGTATTTAAGAGGCTGAGGTCGAGTTGGGACAGTGAATTTTCGACATCTCTACCACGGCCTGTAAGCATGGTGCCACCCCACAACGGGTTATGGGCGTTACAATCTCCCAAAAGTAGGAAAGGTTTAGGGAGTTCATCAATCAGCGCAGCCAATATGTTCAAGGGTACCGCACCATATGGAGGGATATACAGGGTGTTACAAAAAGGTACGGCCAAACTTTCAGGAAACATTCCTCACACACAAAGAAAGAAAATATGTTATGTGGACATGTGTCCGGAAAGACTTACTTTCCATTTTAGAGCTCATTTTATTACTTCTCTTCAAAATCACATTAATCATGGAACGGAAACACACAGCAACAGAACGTACCAGCGTGACTTCAAACACTTTGTTACAGGAAATGTTCAAAATATCCTCCGTTAGCAAGGATACATGCATCCACCCTCCGTCGCATGGAATCCCTGATGCACTGATGCAGCCCTAGAGAATGGCGGATTGTATCACAGCCGTCCACAATACGAGCACGAGAGTCTCTACATTTGGTACCGGGGTTGCGTAGACAACAGCTTTCAAACGCCCCCATAAATGAAAGTCAAGAGGGTTGAGGTCAGGAGAGCGTGGAGGCCATGGAATTGGTCCGCCTCTACCAATCCATCGGTCACCGAATCTGTTGTCGAGAAGTGTACGAACACTTCGACTGAAATGTGCAGGAGCTCCATCGTGCATGAACCACATGTTATGTCGTACTTGTAAAGGCACATGTTCTAGCAGCACAGGTAGAGTATCCCGTATGAAATCATGATAACGTGCTCCATTGAGCGTAGGTGGAAGAACATGGGGCCCAATCACAACATCACCAACAACGCCTGCCCAAACATTCACAGAAAATCTGTGTTGATGACGTGATTGCACAATTGCGTGCGGATTCTCGTCAGCCCACACATGTTGATTGTGAAAATTTACAATTTGATCATGTTGGAATGAAGCCTCATCCGTAAAGAGAACATTTCCACTGAAATGAGGATTGACACATTGTCGGATGAACCATTCGCAGAAGTGTACCCGTGGAGGCCAATCAGCTACAGATAATGCCTGCACACGCTGTACATGGTACGGAAACAACTGGTTCTCCCGTAGCACTCTCCATACAGTGACGTGGTCAATGTTACCTTGTACAGCAGCAACTTCTCTGACGCTGACATTAGGGTTATCGTCAACTGCACGAAGAATTGCCTTGTCCATTGCAGGTGTCCACATCGTTCTAGGTCTTCCCCAGTCACGAGTCATAGGCTGGAATGTTCCATGCTCCCTAAGACGTCGATCAATTGCTTCGAACGTCTTCCTGTCGGGACACCTTCGTTCTGGAAATCTGTATCGATACAAACGTACCGCGCCACGGCTATTGCCCCGCGCTAATCCATACATCAAATGGGCATCTTCCAACTCCGCATTTGTAAACACTGCACTGACTGCAAAACCACATTCGTGATGAACACTAACCTGTTGATGCTACATACTGATGTGCTTGATGCTAGTACTGTAGAGCAAGTCAACATTACCTTCCTTCAATTGGGCCAACTGGTGGTGAATTGAGGAAGTACAGTACATACTGACGAAACTAAAATGAGCTCTAACATGGAAATTAAGCGTTTCCAGACACATGTCCACATAACATCTTTTTGTTATTTGTATGTGACGAATGTCTCCTGAAAGTTTGGCCGTATCTTTTTGTAACACCCTGTATACGTTGCAGACAGTTATTTCCTGCGTTGTCTGTATTCTGACAGCCACAGCTTCAAGAGGAGTTTGAAGGAGCACAGGTTCACCACATACCGAGTTCAGGACATAAACGCAAACTCCACCTGACACACTATTATATTCGCTATGCTTCTTGTAATATCCCCTGTAGCCATGATGGGCAAGGGTCCACAATGCCAGGAACCAGGTTTCCTGGAGGGCAATGCAGACATCAGGTGTAAACCCTAACAGTTGCCATAGCTCAGCCAGGTGGTGGAAAAAACTGAAACAATTCCACTGGAGGATGATGTGGTGGTGGTTGTTGGGATGTTTAAGGGGGACTAAACAGCGAAGGTCATCAGTCCCCCATTCCAAAATCAGGCAAGCCGAAAATCCACGGAGCAGGTAAAAACCAAAGGGGGAGGAGACGTCCCCCCAGGCGCTAAAAGAACACAAATGGAGCAACAAACATTACAGACAAGAACAGGACAGAGGAACACCAGACAGAAAGAAACAGAAGAAAGGAAGACGGCCGGAGACTGGTTGACTGACCACGAGAACAAAAAAGGGAAAGAGCCAACCATCTCACGGCACACCAGAACAGCAACAGACACAAGAACAAAAGACACAGAAAAGGAAAGGTGCAGGACCTCCCTAAATTGAACCATAAAACGGACTACCACGGATAAAATTTAAAACGGCATCAGCCATGGAGGCATCGTCAGATAAAATCAAAGCCAAAGTGCCCGGGAGATTAAAAGATTGCCGGAGTGTGCGCAGTCGAGGACACTCCAGCAAAATGTGGCCGACCGTCAGCCGGGACCCACACCGACACAAGGGGGGATCCTCCTGACGCAACAGATGGCCGTGCGTCAGGTATGTATGGCCGATGCGCAGCCGACACAGGACTACCGAGTCCCTGCGAGAAGCCCGCAGGGAGGAACGCCACACATCGGTCGTCCCCTTGACAGCCCACAGTTTATTCGGGGCTGTCATGCCATGCCACTCAGCAGCCCACACCCCAATCAGCTTACGGCGCAACACCATCTGCTGGTCGCGAGCCGTAAGGCCGACCTCCAAAGCCGGGGCGTCGATCGCCCCTTTGGCCAGCCTGTCTACACGTTCGTTCCCTGGGATACCAACATGACCGGGCGTCCAAACCAGGACCACCGAACGACCAGAACGGGCAATGGCGGAAACAGTCTCCTGAATGGAGGACACCAGAGGAGAGGAGGGATAGCAGCGGTCGATGGCCTGAAGGCTGCTCAGGGAGTCACTGCAGATGACGACGGACCTACCTGAGCAGAAACGCATATGCTCAAGAGCGCGCAATATGGCCACCAGCTCTGCAGTAAAAACACTGCAGCCAGCCGGCAAGGAGCGCTGCTCAACATGAGCAGCATGAGCAAAAGAGTAGGCAGTGCGACCATCAACCAGGGAACCATCAGTGTAGACAGTCTCACAGTCCGAAAATGAGGCGAGGAGAGCAAGAAAACGGCGACGGAGGGCCATAGGCGGAACCGAGTCCTTAGGTCCCTGTGCCAAATCCAGACGGACGGATGGCCGGGACAAACACCAGGGAGGCGTAGGTGCACGGACCCGGAAGGGAGGCGGAAGAGGGAATGAACCCAATTCCGACAGCAGGGACTGAACGCGGACAGCGACGGAAAGCCCAGACCTAGGTCGCCGTTCGGGCAGATGGAGGACCATAGCAGGGAAAAGCAGGCGACGATTGGGATGATCTGGCGAGCAACGAACGTGAACAGCATAGTCGACGAGCAGACGATGGCGGCGAATTCGCAGCGGGGGAACCCCGGCCTCCACCAGTAGACTATCCACGGGGCTGGTGCGAAAAGCGCCAGTGGCAAGCCTAACCCCACAGTGGTGTATGGGGTCTAACAACTTCAACACTGAGGGGGACGCAGACCCATAGGCCAGGCTCCCATAATCAAGCCGGGACTGCACAAGGGCCCTGTACAACCGCAGCAGCGTGCAGCGATCTGCACCCCAAGACGTGTGGCTAAGGCAGCGGAGGGCGTTGAGGTGCCGCCAGCATTTTTGCTTCAGCTGGGTAACATGAGGAACCCATGTGAGTCGGGCATCAAACACGAGTCCCAAGAAGCGGCAAGTGTCCACCACTTCAAGCAGGTGGCCGTCGAGGTAAAGTTCAGGATGAGGGTGGACCGTCCGACGCCTGCAGAAGTGCATAACTCGAGTCTTGGGTGCAGAGAACTGAAAACCGTGAGTCAGAGCCCATGATGCTGCCTTGCGAACGGCGACTTGCAGCCTGCGTTCGGCGACTCCCGTAGTCGTGGAGCTAAATGAGATGCAGAAGTCGTCGGCATACAAAGAAGGAGACACCGACGACCCCACTGCTGCAGCCAGACCATTAATGGCCACTAAAAATAAGGAGACACTCAACACCGAGCCCTGTGGGACCCCATTTTCCTGTATGTAAGAGGGACTAGAGGTGGCACCGACTTGCACCCGGAAAGAGCGGCGCAATAAAAAGCTTTGAAGAAAAGCCGGGAGCCGACCACGAAGACCCCACTCATGCAATGTGGCGAGGATGTGATGCCTCCATGTGGTGTCATACGCCTTCCGCAGATCGAAAAACACAGCAACGAGATGCTGACGTCGGGCAAAGGCCATACGGACAGCAGATTCCAGCCGCACCAAATTGTCCACTGCAGACCGGCCCCGACGGAAGCCACCCTGGGATGGAGCGAGGAGACCGCGCGACTCAAGGACCCAACACAAACGCCGCCCCACCATACGTTCGAGCAATTTGCACAAAACGTTGGTGAGGGTAATGGGACGATAGCTGTCCACCGCCAGTGGGTCCGCACCGGGCTTCAAGATGGGGACAATAACACCCTCTCGCCATTGCGACGGGAACACGCCTTCGCTCCAAATGCGATTAAATATCGCGAGAATGTGTCTCTGGCAGTCCCTGGAGAGATGCTTCAGCATCTGTGCGTGGATGCAGTCCGGTCCTGGTGCTGTATCAGGGCAATCGGCGAGGGCAGCGAGGAATTCCCTCTCGCTGAAAGGAGCATTGTAAGTTTCAGAACGACGCGTGTGGAACGATAATGGCGTCTGCTCGGCCCGCTCCTTGAGAGAGCGAAAGGCGGGGGGATAAGTTGCAGTCGCAGAGCTCGTAGCGAAGTGCGCAGCAAGGTGTTCAGCAATGGCGGCAGCGTCCGTGCACACAGCGCCGTCCAAAGAGATCCCAGGGACACCCGTAGGGGTCTGGTGTCCATAAATCCGCCGTATCCGGGACCACACGAGCGAGGGGGAAACACGGGAGCCCAAGGAGGAAACATACCGCTCCCAGCACTCCTGCTTGCGCCGTGCAATAAGACGGCGGGCGAAGGCACGGAGCCTCTTAAAGGCAATGAGGGTCTCCAAAGACGGGTGCCGCCTATGACGCTGGAGAGCCCGCCTACGGTCACGAATAGCCTCAGCAATCTCCGGCGACCACCAGGGGACAGCCTTCCTCCGAGGGAGGCCAGAAGAACGGGGGATGGAAGCCTCGGCCGCTGAAAGGATGGACGTGGTTAAAACACGAACCACCTCGTCAATGTCACCCTGTGGGGGAGACTCAATGGTTGCAGCGGAAGTAAAAGCTGGCCAGTCAGCCCTGTGGAGAGCCCAGCGGGGCAAGCGCCCAGAAGAATGACACTGGGGCAGTGACAAATAGATGGGAAAATGGTCACTACCACACAGGTCAGGGTGCACTCTCCAGTGGAGGGATGGGACAAGGCCAGGGCTGCAAATAGAGAGATCGATGGCCGAGAACGAGCCATGGGCCACACTGAAATGCGTGGGAGCACCGGTGTTCAGGAGGCTAAGGTCGAGCTGAGCCAACACATGCTCCACGGCCCGACCGCGAACATCGGAGACAGTCCCACCCCATAGAGGGTTGTGGGCATTGAAATCACCCAGCAGCAAAAAAGGTGGCGGCAGTTCGGCTATCAGAGCAGCCAGGACATGCTGGGCGACAACACCATCAGGTGGAAGGTAAATACTGCAGACGGTGATAGCCTGTGGCGTCCACACCCGAACAGCGACAGCCTCTAAAGCTGTTTGTAGAGGTACAAACTCGCTGTGAAGAGAGTTAAGGACATAGATGCAGACGCCACCAGACACCCTTTCATAAGCTGCTCGGTTCTTAAAATAACCCCGATAGCCACGGAGGGCGGGGGTTCGCATTGCTGGAAACCAAGTTTCCTGCAGAGCAATGCAAAGGAAAGGATGACGGCTGAGAAGTTGGCGGAGCTCAGCTAGATGGTGGAAGAAACCGCTGCAGTTCCACTGGAGGATGGTATTAGCCATGGATGGGAAAGGCGTGAAGGGACTGGGGAGGCAGATTACGCCTCCGGGGCCCCTGCTGCTACGGAGTCACCACCTGGACAACAGCTATCTATTGCATCCGAGGGACTGGCGAGATCCATGTCCTCAGCGGACGCCAGGATCTCCACCTCATCTTCGGACGCAGAGGGAGAAGGTTGCGGTGGGACAGGTGCCACCGCAATTTCAGGATGCTTGGGAGCCTTTTTCTTCGACAGCTTTGCGCGCTGAGCCTTAGGTGGTTCTGGCTGGGAGGGCCTCACTGGGTCAGTCTCTGGGACTGAAGACGACCGTGACGCCCTACGACCAGCGACCGGTGGCTGTTTGACAACCTTGCGGGTGTCCGCTTTGGCACTGGGCAAAGCCTGGGATGGGAGGGCCCCAAGGGACCCCTTCCGAGCGAGAAGAGCCGAAGAAGGCTCACACTTCTCCGGCTGTGAAGGGGGAACAGATGTCCCCGGTGGTTGGGGTGGTGTTGCTCCTGAAGTAGATGGAGCAGGAGCAACAGGGAGTGAAGTGCCCCCCACAACCAAGGGGGCCGGTGAATGCTGACCGAACTGAGATCGAACTGGTGTTGCAGCAGCGGCATAACTAGTTGGCATTGGCACAGGATGTAGCCGCTCAAATTTCCGCCTTGCCTCGGTGTAGGACAGGCGGTCCAGGGTCTTATATTCCATTATCTTCCTTTCTTTCTGGAAGATCCTACAGTCCGGCGAGCAGGGGGAATGGTGTTCTCCGCAGTTAACACAGATAGGAGGCGGGGCACATGGAGTATCAGGATGCAAAGGACGTCCACAATCCCGACACGTGATGCTGGAAGTACAGCGAGATGACATGTGCCCGAACTTCCAGCATTTAAAACACCGCATCGGAGGAGGGATATATGGCTTCACATCACAACGGTAAACCATCACCTTAACCTTTTCGGGTAAGACATCACCCTCAAAGGCCAAGATGAAGGCACCGGTGGCTACCTGATTATCCCTCGGACCCCGATGGACGCGCCGGACGAAGTGAACACCTCGTCGTTCGAGGTTGGCGCGTAATTCATCGTCGGACTGCAGAAGAAGATCCCTG